>NW_016812390.1:1466172-1475757 GCF_001698545.2 Rhinopithecus bieti | reverse complement strand
CACCCCCATACGCCCCCACCCCCCGCTTAAAGCACTACAAAAGTTTCCCATGATGCTCAGAAGAAACCCATATTTCTTCCATCGGCCTGGCACCCCTGCTGAGCCCTCTGCCCTTACCCCATTTCACTCTTCGGCTTTCTCACGGTATGGCAACCACACTGGCCTCCGTTCTTCAAACACACCAGGCGCACTCTTGCCCCAGGGCCTTTGCTCCTGTGGTCCCCTCCACCTGAACCACTCTTCTTCCAGGTCTTCCCTTGGCTGGGCCCCACACAAATGTCACCTCCTCTAGAAGGCCCTCCCTGACTACCCCATCAACTTCTACCATTCATCCCCTTGCCCTGTCCTCCAAACAGCACTTCTTCCCCCAGTGAACTCTTATTTGTCCCGTTTCTGGTCCATCTTCTCTGCTCCACAAGGACAAACACTCAGTCTTATTCACTACTGTACCCCAGCACTTAGTGACTGGCATGTGTGAGTTAAACAGTTGTAGAATGAATGAAAGAAGAAACAACGAATCCACCTGCAGGGCTGGGTGCCAGGGCCAGGAGGCAGGCAAGAGAGGCAGCAAATGCTTGGGTTCAGGCAATGGTGACAACAGCCCTGCCCTCCCCCTGAATACCAGTTCCCTGAATCAAAGGTCCTGGGGTTAGGGGCACTTCCCAGAGGAAGCGGGAGGCCTCATGGAATGTGGAGAGGGATAAATGGCATAGAACATGAGGAATAGCCATACTCCAGGAGATTATGTGGCCCTTAAAAATGACAAGTGTAAGAAATAACATCTGCGGGGGGAAAGCCTACATGAATTGCATGATAGGCTGACGGCAGCCCCAGGAAAGGTGAGTCTTACTGCAACCTTATTTAAAAAGCCCAGTGCTCGCTGGGCGCAGTGGCTCATGCCTGTAATCCCAGCACTTTGGGAGGCCGAGGCGGGTGGATCACAAGCTCAGGAGATCGAGACCATCCTGGCTAACACAGTGAAACCCCGTCTCTACTAAAATACAAAAAAATTAGCCGGGCGTGGTGGCGGGCGCCTGTAGTCCCAGCTACTCAGGAGGCTGAGGCAGGAGAATGGCGTAAACCCGGGAGGTGGGGTTTGCAGTGAGCCGAGATTGCGCCACTGCACTCCAGCCTGGGCGGCAGAGGAGACTCCGTCTCAAAAAAAAGAAAAACAAAAAGCCCAGTGCTGAGACAACCTTGATGTCCAACCATGGGGGAGCAAGTAAATAAACCATGCCTGGAATGACCACTCCAGGACACATGCTGCAACTCAGGGGCTTTTAATAATCCAGGGAAATACTGATCCTGTAAAGGCAGGTGAAGAAAAAACAAAACATAAAATAATGTGTGTGGTATGACAGCAACAAAAAATAAATGATAGTTAAAAGACTGAAAGGAAATATACCAGAGTGGCCCTGGGGAGGGGGCAGGTGGAGGATGATTTTCATTTTCTTCTTGGTCTTTATTTTCAAAATAGTCTATATTTAACAACAATTACATGCTTAATCTGAGAAAAAGTCATTTCATTTTAAGAGGATTTATTTTCTTAAAGATTGCCAGAAGCCAGAGAAATGTGTCCATATCAGTTCTGTATGGAGAAGGGGGTCCATTGCACGGCAATTTTCTTTGTTTATTGATGTTGCTGTGCTTGATTATTAAAACTAGTTTAAATGTCCAACAAACATCTTATGTGGTTTTATAAAATTAGAAATGTAGAAAAAGGAGGAACCATGAAACTGGCCAACAGGAGGGTCGAGAGTCCAATCCTAGCTCAGGCACTAAGTTAAGCAAAACCTTTCTCTTTTAGGCTGAGGTGGGTGGATCACCTGAGGTCAGGAGTTTGAGACCAGCCTGGCCAACACAGTGGCATAGTGAAACCCCGTCTCTACTAAAAATACAAAAATTAGCCAGGCATGGTGGCGGGCGCCTATAGTCCCAGCTACTAGGGAGGCTGAGGCAGGAGAATTGCTTGAACCTGGGAGGCGGAGGTTGCAGTGAGCCGAGATTGTGCCACTGCACTCCAGCGTGGGTGACAGAGTGAGATGCCATCTCCAAAAAAACCCAAAACAAAACAAACAAACAAACCTTCTTTTTTCTGGGCCTCAATCTTTTCGCCTGCAAAATGGGGTTAACCATCCCTGCCTCCCATTGTTTGGTAGGATTGCGGCTTCTACAGAAAGAGCTGTGCCTGTGCCCAGCACATGGTAGGTGCTCAGCAAATGCCAGGTGCTCTTTGCCCTCCAAGACCCCAGCTCAGGGTCCTTCCAACTACTATACTCCCAACAGGTAGGCAGGGCTCCTCCTCAAACCTTTTCCTTTCTTTTTTTTTTTGAGACGGAGTCTCGCTCTGTCGCCCGGGCTGGAGTGCAGTGGCCGGATCTCAGCTCACTGCAAGCTCCGCCTCCCGGGTTTACACCATTCTCCTGCCTCAGCCTCCCGAGTAGCTGGGACTACAGGCGCCCGCCATCTCGCTCGGCTAGTTTTTTGTATTTTTTAGTAGAGATGGGGTTTCACAGTGTTAGCCAGGATGGTCTCGATCTCCTGACCTCGTGATCCGCCCGTCTTGGCCTCCCAAAGTGCTGGGATTACAGGCTTGAGCCACCGCGCCCGGCCAAACCTTTTCAATCTTGCACTCCGTCTGTAAAAAATGTGCATTCTTCTGCAGTGACATATCCATATTACTCATAAAGTATCCATGTATTACTATATTTGTATATCATGCACATTATACAACATACGCAAAAAGAGAAACAAATTAAACTGTGAGAGAAAATAAATGTAAATGGAAGCTCTCCATATTTGTTCCCAACCTCCTCCTCAGGAGACTCTCCTGGGCATGGCTCCTGCACCCACTTGGGAGACCGCTAGCTGTGTCTGTGAGTTCCTGGAGGGCAGAGTTCACCGAGGTCTTAGTCACTGCTCTGTTCCCAAAAAACTGTTGGCACTCAGTCAAGAGTTATTTAGTGAGCTCTGTGGCTCAGCCTGGTTTGTATCAGAAGAAACAAAAGAACAGCAAAAAGCAAGTCACTCAAGCCAGAGTCTGACTCCTTGGGTGTGAGGAACGCTGGCCTCCCCTGAGACCCTGGGCCACCCTCTTTCCTTCCCTGGACACTGTCTCCCTACCTATTACCCAGGAGAGCCAAACAGAGAGGTCTCTGAGAACAGGTCCTTTCTGCTCAAGCCCCTCCCCACTCACCCAAGGTAGGTGGCCTCTCCTGGGACCCTGGAGACCACTGATGTGCACCCTCCTGGGGCCCAGCCTCACTGTAAAATACAGCTGCACCCACCCGCCTGCCCTCCGGGACTCCTGCTGGCCCAGAGCCAGCTGCCTACAAACCCCCAGATATAAATCTTGAGGCTCAGTTCCGTCAGCACAGAAGGCAAGCAGTGAATTTAAGGCTCCAGGGTCTCCAGCAGGAAAGCTTCCTGGGAGAATTCATTTTTCACCCTAGAATAAATTACCGTCCCTGGATGACAGAGGGGAAGCATTTGCTCATTTGGTTGAAAAGTGGTTGTTTGAAGGGCCCCCCCACTCCTCCCACACAGGGGATTCCCCAGCAAGCTTCTAGTTGGCTCCCAGTTTCTAGGACTATCCATCCAGGGACCTCCAAGACAGGGGCCTCATGACGGACCCCTCACACCCAGCCCCCCAAAACCTGCCTCCATCCCTCTCCTCCAGGCTGTGGTCTCTACCCCACTGAGCAGAGGCCTGGGGCTAAACAGAAGCCGCCTGCTCACTCGGGGCCTTGAACAAGCTAAGCCATCTCAAGTCTTTATCCGTTTTGCAAACTCACAGAAATCCTAAGTGGGAGCATAAACTGGAACGGCCTTCTTGGGGAGCCATGCAGCACTGGGTGCGGGACATGTCCTATTTCTTTAGTTGGAGGATGGGTGCACTGGGGATGTCTTTATGTTGCTCTTTAAAAAATACGAAGGTACCCATCACTCTTCATTGTGTACAATATACCTTGTGATAAAACAGCAAAGTGTAGAAGTGCATGATAGTACACAACTCTTTGTGTAAAAAGGAAGAAATGTATTCACAGTTGCTTCTATAGGCATAGAAGAAATTTCTAGAAGGACAGTCTAGAAATGGATGATAGTGGTTGCCTACCATGGGAGAGGGCGGGACTAGGCAGATGGAAGACAGGGGTTGGAGAAAGGTTCTTCACGGGTGTGTTTTGAGGTTTTTTTACCTGCTGAGTTCTCAGGCCAATCCCCTATAGACAGTCGGTTTATTCCTTTTTAAAATTTTATTAACACTGCAACAAACGCCCTTATTCATATAGTGTGTCTGTGATAGGTTTTTCTCTAGAGTGGATACTTGGAGAAGGAATGGCTGGGTCAAAGAGTGTCAGCACTTGCCATATCGACAGGTAACCGTCAAACTACCCTCCATGATAGCTCTACCCACTTATTGTAGATGTCAGCCTCTACTTCCCCCACAATCCCACCAACACCACAGACTACACTTTTTTTTTTTTTTTTTTTTTTTTTTTGAGACGGAGTCTCGCTCTGTTGCCCAGGCTGGAGTGCAGTGGCACGATCTCGGCTCACTGCAAGCTCCGCCTCCTGGGTTTACGCCATTCTCCTGCCTCAGCCTCCTGAGTAGCTGGACTACAGGCATGAACCACCACACCTGGCGACTTTTTGTATTTTTTGTAGAGATGAGGTCTTACTGTGTTACTCAGGCTGGTCTCAAACTCCTAGGTTCATGTGATCCTCCTGCCTCACCTCCCAAAGTGGTGGGATTACAGGGGTGAGCCACCACACCCAGCTAAACACCATGAATTTTTAAATTTCCCATTAAAATTGATATTGCACGTGGCTTTTATGAGTGTTTTCCTAATGCTAACAGGATAATCTCCGAGAAGGTGAGGATGGCCTTCTTTCAGCCCTTTCTGGCCGTCTGTGTTTCCTCTTCTAATCACTGCCTGCTCAGGCCTGTTCCCAAGCTCCTGAATGCTTACTTTTCTTACTGATTTGCAGATCTGTGTGTACTCAGAATATCATTCTTTATCTGGGATGTAGGTTGTAAATACCACTCCTCCTCATCTGTGTCTTGTCTTTAAAACTTCTGAATGATTTCTTTTGTTATACAAAACATTTTACTTTTTATTTTCCAATTTTTCAATCCTTTTCTTCATCACATCTGCATTTGGACTTCTTCTCTCATCTGATAAGGCTGATGCCTGGCCTTGTGGGGTTATTACAAGGAGTAGAGAGAGAATGAATGAAGCTCCTAGAAATGCTGAGCAAATGTTCCTAACATAGCAAGGATGGTCATTTCAGGGGTCACCCAGCCTCCACTTGTTTCTCTCCTTTTAATAGCCAGCAGGAGCTTTCTGAAGATGTCACTCTTGCTTGAAAACCTTTCAACTCCCTAATGAGGATGAAGCTCAAATTCATCTAGCGAGTGAGTTCAAAGTCTCAAACACAAAGGCCTCTACCAGCTGAGCAGGTGATTAAGTGTATAAAGGGGCTGGGTGGAGAGTATGACAATGTGCCCCTGGGGGGAAAGCAAAAATGCAAACCCAGGGTTGCCTGATCTTCCAAAGAAAGCACTAAATCTATATTTTTGCATGCGAACGTCCTCCCCCGTTGAAAACTTACTGGTAACTGATTATTTTTTAAGCCACTGTTGGAGTCAAACAAGACCCACCTGTGAGCCAGATGTGGCTATTTCTGCCCTCAACAATCCGGCTCCAACCACCTCTGCAGAGTTGTCCCTCCACATGTGCACCTCACACAGCTGACAGGCCAGTCACACGGCTCAGATGTGGGCACAGCACACTTCTCCCCACTCTGTGCTTTTGCACATGCTGACCTCTCTGCCTTAAATTCCTTTCCCTGCTCTTTCCTTCTGGCCAACTCTCACTTGCTCTTGAAAACCCAGGTCAAATATCAACTCCAATTCCCCAGCCCCAGACAGAATTCCACGCTCCTTCCCTGAGTGCTCCATCACTCCCGTGATATTAATACTCCCTGTATGATCTTGAGCATCATACTTCCAGAGGAAGCTGCCTGGGGACACAGAAAGAGCCTTGGCTTGACAGAAAGACATTCCTGGGCTGAAATTCCCGCTCTGCCACTTCCCAGCAGCGCATCTTTGGGCAAGTGACTTAACCTCTCTGTGCTTCAGGTTCTCAATTGTGAGATGGAAATAATCAGACCTATGCTAAGTCAGGTTTCTGGAAAGATAAATGAAATTATGTAAAAGAAGTATCTAGAATGCAATAGGGGCTTAATAATGGTTTATGCAATGAAAGAACAAATGGAATAAAGAATGAGTATTTCCTCAGAGTTCTATAGACTCAGCACATGGAAAAGTTAGCTAACTTTCTAGAAGGCAGCCTGGGGTATTAGCCAAACTGTGCCTCTTGCCTTCTTTTCCAACCTCCTGATTTCAGAGAAAGCTGTGGGCCCTCTATCTCCCAGTGCCATGCACCCTGAGGACCCTCTGGGGGTACAGCCATTCAAGGGCAAGGACTACACAGGCGTGAGTCCCAGTAGGTAAACTGAGGCAGACCAGATGTCAAGAAAAGGAGAGAGAAGATGTGAGCACCTGGTGCCCAGGAGGCACATCAAGAGGAAGGGAAGAAGCAGCAGCCTCTCGGGCCTCTGTATCCACATCTGTCTGCTCTGTGAGATCTGGGACTTTGTCTATCTACTTCAGCTCTGTATTCTCATGTCTGGCACATAGTAGATACCAAAAAAAGTCTGCTGATTGAATGGATGACTTTAAATAATGTGAATAAGGCTGCTCAGTAAAATGTAAATGGCCATGCGAATGCATCCAGCAGCTCCACATAGAGGGACATCTCTGCCATCTCCACACTCAGGCCTGTCCTAGCTGCTCCCAGGCTAGGTCCCTGAGCTTAGCTCAGAGTTGGGGTAGGGGAACTTTCAGAGAAAGGGTGACAGACAGGACCATGCAGAAGTAGGTGAGAGGCTGATGATCCATGGGGTCTTCCAGGGCTCAGAGGCTCCAAAGCTCCCACCCTGGGAGGTGCTGTCCAAGTTTAAAGAGCCCCGAGGCTGAGTCTCCTGCCAGCAGACCTGCATGGACAGGCTCTGGATCTCCAGCTGATAAAGGAGAGGGGGAAGGAGAGAGGGTGGGAGGTCATCAGGCCCTGGGAAGCCCCTTCAAACAGTTGACCCCACACACTCCACTGAAGAAACTGGGCTCAGAAAGGCGAGAACTTGCCCAAGGTCACCCGCCAGGATGTGAACCCATGTTTAGCTCTTCTCACGGTTTGGGCTCTTTTCACGAAATCCAGCTGGCTAGATATTCGGAGCCCCAATTCCCAGCACCGGCGGGGGTGTTCGACGTCAGATGTGAAGCTCTGGGTTTCCAGGCACCCAACAAGCCACTCTTCCCCTGACTCCTCGTGGTAGCCTAGCACAAGAATAGGCTGCTGCCTCCATTTCCCCATCTGCAGTCTAGTGTCTTGCTTGACCCTGTTCTTTGGAATTCTGGCCCCAAAACCCCATGACCCTGGTTCTTGGCCAGGATCCTCCTCCAGAGCAATAGCATGGAGCCACAATGCTGCTGCTGTCTGACTAGCTTCCTCTTCCCAGACTGAGGACTTGGAGCCACAATGCTACCACCATCTGACTCGTGCCCTTCTCCCAGAACAAGGACATGGAGCCACAATGCTGCCGCCATCTAACTTGAGTATTACCTGCTCCACTGGTCGCAACCCTGCCTGGTACACCCATAGGCCAGGACCAGCCTGGTGTCGCCACATACATGTGGACACTGCTGGGGACTAATGTCATCCCCAACCCAGCCCAGCCTGGCCTGGATTTCCCCAGCTGCTGGGGTCTCAGCCCAGCACAGCTCAGGTGCCAAGTTCCTGACACTCGTCTGCCCCTCAGTCCAACCTGGGGAGCACAGTATTTGTCTCTGCTTTTGGCTTAGATCTTGAGAGAATATTATTTATATTACGGAGAAAAAAAATTCCTGAGATAAATACTTGCTCCAAAAGCCACTCCGACTTTCCTCTGACTCAGTGTCTTGTCTGGTTTCTCAGACACAGGCCTAAGGGCCTCCCCACTGGGCCACAAACATGACTGATCCTCATGGCTCCCACTTCCGGCAACTCAAGAATCAGACGAGAACAACTTACCACCATTTGCTATGTGCATCACCAAGCCTCGTTCAGTCCTGGCTAGTGGACAGAAAGCATCACACAAACCAATGACACAGTCACCATATGGGTCCAGGGCTCCTACAGTTCTCCCAAGATGACCCTGAACATGGGTTTTGTGTGACAAACCAGCAATGATGCCACCCCATGGTTCACAAGGCGCAGGCCAGCCTCCCTTCTCACAGCTCGGGTGCGCTGCAGGTTGGCAACATCCCCCGTGCTCTGGAGGCTAAAGGCATCGAAGTTTCTCGAGAGGGATGCTGCCAGCATTTGGGGTGGAGAGTTCTTTGGGCAGGACTGTCCTGGATATGCCAGAGATGTAACATCTCTGGTACCCTCTTACTAAAGGCCAGCAGCCCTGCTGTGATTGTGACAACACAAAGACACCCCCACCCAGGCCCACATAGTTGAGAGCTACGCGCTAGTCCAAACTTTCAAACCACATCCCCAATGAAAGCTCATCTAAGCTCTATTTGCATGACCCTGATGTTGGGGGGCTCACCCCTCTCAAAGACCCCAGCCCATCCCTAGCCACCTGTGACCAGCAGAAAGCCTTTCGCTGCAGTTGCTGCCTCCCTGTGACTCCTCTGCTGGCGAGGCGCAGCCCTGCCTTTTGGGGGCCTAGACCTGCCTATTCTCTGTGCCTGGAATGGCCCTGAAGAGACCTGGTCTCCCCAGCCCTCAAGTACTGCTCTGAACCCTCCCAGGACAGGTGCTCTGTCTCTCTGCCTCTGACTCTGGTATGTCCCTACCCCTCTCTCAAGGTAGCAGGTACAGCAAACAAGTGTCTCTTTCAGTCTTGCTAAACATTAACCCAGTCTGTGCTGGGAGCTAAGGAGCCCTGGCCCTCCTTCATCCCTGCCCTGGGCTCTTGGGATGTGGATCAGATGCCCCGGGGGAAAAGTAAACTCGGGTCAGGTGTGTAGGGAAGCAGTGACCTGCTGCCACACCCAGGGCAAAGGCTGGGAGCAGGCTTGTCTGGAGAGTCCCAGACTGAGACTCAGTCTCCTGGGATCAACACTCGACACGTGGGTGAATCCTGGGGAAGGAGAGGAGTTCCACCTGGGGCCAGGGCAGGGCCACTCTAGGACCAGGACAAGCACATCCAAAGGACCCTGAAGGAGCCAGATGGAAACCTTAGCCCTCATTCACTTCCCAGTGGTTAAAAGCACAGCCTCTAGCCTGGGTTCAAATCCCGGCTCTGCCCCTTAGGTGCTGTGTGCCCTCAGGCAAGTCACTGAACCTTTCTGCCTCATTTTCCTCATCTGAAAAGTGAGATTAAGTATAGTACCCACCTCATAGGGTTGTTGTGAAAATTAAAATAGTTAATATATAAAGCGCTTAGCCTGCATGGAGTAAACGATTAATAATGGTTAGCTGTCACTATTTTTTTTTTTTTTTTTTTTTTTTTTTTTTTTTTTTTTTTTTTTTT
>NW_016812390.1:1457286-1465796 GCF_001698545.2 Rhinopithecus bieti | reverse complement strand
GCCCGTCTCGGCCTCCCAAAGTGCTGGGATTACAGGCTTGAGCCACCGCGCCCGGCCAGCTGTCACTATTATTATCAAACAGAGTCTCACTCTGTCACCCAGGCCAAAGCACAGGGGCAGAATCATAGTTCACTGCAGCCTGGAACTCCTGGGTTCAAGCAATGTTCCCACCTCAGCCTCCCGAGTAGCTGGGACTACAAGTGTGCGCCACTGCACCCGATTAATTTTTGTATTTTTTTGTAGAGATGGTGTCTCACTATGTTACCCAGGCTGGTCTAGAACTCCTGGACTAAAGTGATCCTCCCACCTCAGCCTCCTGAGTAGCTGGGACTAAAGGTGCGCACCACTACACTCAGCTAATTTTTGTGTTTTTTGTAGAGATGATATTTATGTTGCCCAGGCTGGTCTAGAACTCCCGTCCTCAGGTGGTCCTCCTGCCTCAGCCTCCCAAAGCACTGGGATTACAGGTGTACGCCCCAGCACCTGGCTGTTATTATTGTCATTATTTTTTACCTCATGCACTCTCATCAGTGCAGCCCCTGCTCCAGCACACTCTTCAGCCCCTCCCCCACACCCATTTCAGGGACTTCCACAGGTATGAGCCATCTGCACTTTCAAACCACTTTTCTTCCATTTTAAAATTAGATGCGGCCAGGCGCGGTGGCTCATGCCTGTAATCCCAGCACTTTGGGAGGCCGAGGCGGGCAGATCACGAGGTCAGGAGATCGAGACCATCCTGGCTAACACGGTGAAACCCCGTCTCTACTAAAAATACAAAAAATTAGCCAGGCACGGTGGCGGGCGCCTGTAGTCTCAGCTACTCAGGAGACTGAGGCAGGAGAATGGTGTGAACCCGGGAGGCGGAGCTTGCAGTGAGCCGAGATCGCACCACTGCATTCCAGCCTGGGCGACAGAGCAAGATTCTGTCTCAAAAAAAAAAAAAAAAAAAATTACCGAGGCCCCGAAAGGTCAGGCAGTCACCACGGGAATCACTCATAGTGTTGGGAAGGACCACAGACTGCCCCCGGCTCAGGCACTGTCTGAGACACCCACCCAGCCGTGGTGTGGCCATAAGGGTGCTACAGTCACAGAGCAAGTGGGGTGGGGACACACACAAGTAGGGAGAGGCTGCCTGGCTCCACAGGTTGCCCCTTGCAGACCAACAGCTCTGGCCAAGCCATTTTCCCTAAGCCTCAGCATCCCTGTCATGGGGCCACGGGGAGGGCCAGATGTGAACAGGGGCAGCCCAGGGCCTGGCTCGCAAAGTTTGCTTCCTCCCCCTTCTCTTCTTTATTTCATTCACCACTCACCTAGTGAGCACCTACTGCATGCTGGCTTCTGAGCTGGGTACTTCAGACTCACAGAGGAATGGGATGGAGTCCCTGCCCCCATGAGGCTCTACATCCAGTAAGGGAGATACAAGCACATGCTTTTGTTCCAACAAAGTCAGAGGGGCTAATTCTGCCATGTTGGCGGGGACAACAGGAAGCTGCACCCACAGGCCTGGCCTTGGGGTCAGAACTGGAGGAAACCACCACTTATAGGGTGAAGAAGAGGACAGGAGAGGCACTCCAGGCAGGGGCAGCTGCCTGAGAAAGGCTCTGAGTAGGAAGAAGCAAGCCATCTGGCAGGGTAAGAAGGGAAGAAAGGTTACTGCAGCCAATCACAGGGCTTTGAGTATCAGAGGCATCAAAGTAAGGACTCCTGGGCTAAATCCAGCTCAAAAGGGAGTGCGTTTGACCCTTGGGGTTTTTTGTTTAGGTTGGTAGTTAACATTTTAAAATTGGGAGAGACAATATGTTAAACTCTAGACTTTTAGCTTCTCTACAAAAGTCAGAAACTCTGGTGATTGAACCAGGAACCCATAAGGCCCACATTCTCTGGTCCAACACTGTCCCCAGGCCCATCTCACTCCCTCACGTCACAAAGACCTGTTGAGCAGCTACTGTGCACCATGCAATATACTAATCACCGGGAATATAGTAGAGAGCAAAATAGACACAAGCACAGTCCTCACAGCACTTACTAGAGGGAGAGAAAGGTGATACACGAACACTTAACATAAAACCTAGCAGTGCAAAGGGCTGGCAGGAATAGGAAACTCACAGGACCAAAGGACTGCTATATTATGTGAGATGGTTAGGGAAGGCTTCTCTGAGGAGGGGACAGTTGTATAGATTTTTTTTTTTTTTTTTTTTTTTTAGACAGGATCTCACTCTGTCCCCAAGGCTGGAGTGCAGTGACACAATCATGCAGCCTCAACCTCCCAGGCCCAAGTAATCCTCTTACCTCAGCCTCCTGAGCAGCTGGGACTACAGGCACACGCCAACATACTCAGCTGATTTTTTAAATTTTTTTGTAGAAATGAGGTCTTGCCATGTTCCCCAGGCTGGTCTCAAACTCCTGAGCTCAAGCAATTCTACCTGCCTTGGCCTCCCAAGTGCTAGGATTTTAGGAGCAGCCACTGTGCCCAGCCAGTTGCATAGATCTAAATGAATTGAGTTAGTGAACCAGTGGAAGATCAATCCAGCAAAAGGAACAGCAAGTGCAAAGGCACTGGGGTCCCCTTCACTCACCTTTTGGGTGAAGGCATTTAAGTGTGAGACCTTACTGTAAATAATGGAGCATAATAAGCAATGTGTAGGCAGGTGAAAATCACCTTCCAGTATGTGTTTCAGATAAAACATCTCTGATAAGTGGTAGAAGAGACATGAGAAATAGGGAGCTGGGTGGAAGACATACGATAATTTTTTCCAATGGGGAAAAACTCCCCATTAGGATGGCAGGGAAGAGGCAGAGAAGGCTCATGCGTGGCATGCTAAAACCTGAGCCAAGGACAGAGAAGCCAAGAATGTGAGGGGGAATCCTCGTTTCCTTCCTCACCAACTGTGTCATCTGCCAACCCCTGAAAAGTGGAGGCAGGGCAGGGGGAAGAGAGACCGAGAAGGCTAAATCTTCTGCAGCCCTGAGGCTGTTTTTTGTGTGTGTTTGTTTTTTTTTTAATTATTTTCCAAGTCTACCCAGGCTGCTGCCTTCGAAAGCCAACTGCAAAGAAATCACTTTGATGGGTTTTGTGTTTCCCCACCACCTTTCTAAGCCAAATTACAGTGTAGATTCCTTGTCCTTTTACTCACAAAGCAAAATAAAGAGATGATTTTAAAGGAGAGGGTAAGAAAAACAAGTCTACAATCTATATCACTGTTCTCGGCTGGGGTGGGGGTTGGGGGGGGCAATTCTGCATGCTGACATCATGGTCCATGGCATGGGAAATGACTTCCGCCATTCAAAGCTTTATTTGCATTTTTTGGAGGTACAAGGAGACATTTAAAATCAGCTCCGGTGTTGACACTGCAGTTATTAAACCCAAACAAAAGATTCCTTCCAAAGTCTAACTAGTTCTCTGTAAATTTATCTGGGTCCCCACTACCTGATTTAAGGCAATGAGCAGATGTTTCACAGCAGGAAGTTCATTAGCTCCAGATGCCGCTTTGTTCAGGATGTGTGCATGCACCCACTCACTGGCAACCACACACAAACACAAACACGCACACACAAACACACACAGGACCTGGGGCAATGAACATTCATGGCCCCTCTTCCAGCATTTGGCATGACCGCATGGACCATTTGTAACCTCTGCCTGCGGTTATGACAGGGAAATGAGCAGCAGGAATGAGGAGCCAATCAAAAGCCGCCCTATCGTCTTCCTGTTGTCTCCTAGGTAACCAGCATAGGGACACATCAGCTAGCTGGGTACCACAGGGGGAGACACACACACACACAGCCATTCTCCCTTAGCAGTCCGTAACTGCAGAAACGCTGGATGTGTCTATCAGCACCCTGGACAGATCCCCCCCACCCTCCCCAAAGACTTCAAACCCTTTGGTTAACGTTGACAGCCTTATCTCCCACAGCTTTCTCACCTCCACCCCCTTCCTTACTCATGCCATTTCTCTGCCTGGGATGCCACTGCCTACTACCATCTCTATCACTTAAAACCTTGGTCATTTTCGGAGCTGGCCCAAGCTCTTGGTCTCCCAAGAGCTCCCTTGGAGCCCCTCCTTCAAGAGCTCCCATCACAATAAGATCCACACTCCTTTACATGGCAGTCAAGGCCCTACACTGATCTGACTGTTCATGATCTGGTTCCTCCAACCTTATCATTCTCTCCCTCAATTCTTTTTTCTATTCCTCCAACAGGTCAAACTGTCCTCCCCACACAACCCCCTGAAAACCAGGGCTTCTCTTTATATTTGCTGTTCCCTCCGCCTGCATTGCTTTTCCTTCTGCTCTTTGTGTGGCTGAGCCTTCTCACTCTTTAGTGCCAGCTCAAAGTCACCTTCCAGGGATGCCCCCCTGACCATCCTAGACCATCCTGTCTGTAGAAGCCCCCTCCCCCACGACTCTCTTCTACATCACCCTGTATTCCTGTGTTGTCTTCATATCATTGATGACTCTCTGAAACTCTCCCACTCACATTTATTTGCTCACTTGTTCTTTGTCTCCCCCTCTAGAATATAAACTCTGTTCCACAGGGTCTTTGTCTTGTTCACGGCTTTATCCCCCAATACCCAGAACAAGGCCCAGTAAATATTTGTTGCATGAATAAAAAGTTGTCTCCTTCTTGCTGCATCTATGTTTCCCCCATCTCTCTAATAAGAGGGTTGGATCTGATGACTTCTATAACACTTCTGGCTAACATTCCAAGGGTCTATTAGAGACAGAAAGGACCAGCATAAGGAGGGAAATTAATCAGGCCACACCACAGGAAGAATCTGCCGGTGGAAATCTGACCTTCTCAACTGGGTCGCAGCGCCTTCCTCCTCTGAGCAGTCTCCCTGATAGGAATTTGCTGCGGCCCTCAACTCCACACTCCCCAAGCACTGAGCACCTTGAACTTTTGTTATCTGAGGGATTGGGGGCAACTTGAGGCTAAGGACTGGCTTTTATTTTTCTGATTGTGTGCAGAGACCAGCTAGAGCCTGGGGAGGGGAAGTTGGAAAGGGGTCCTCTGGAAGCATTTGCTGCAATAAAAGAAAGAAAATGTCAAGGGGGAGGTTCATTGAAGCACAAGTCTCTCTCTCTCTCTCTCTCTCTCTCTCTCTCTCTCTCTCTCTCTCATCTCTATCTCTCTCGTGTGTGTGTGCGTGTCTGTCAGCTCCAGCTGGTCTCTGCACAATCAGAAAAATAAAAGCCAGTCCTTAGCCTCAAGTTATCCCCAATCCCTCAAAAACAAAAGTTCAAGGTGCCCAGTGCTTGGGAAGCATGGAGTCACACACACACGCAGTCACACACACACACAGACACACATACACACACAACTCAAAAACGTCATAAAGCAAGAATCACAAAGTATCCCAATCCCAGCAGCTACATATGTCTCTCTTCAAGGAAGATGACTGCTGTTTAAGATTCTAAACCCTGTGTGAGTGATTCTGACACGTGTGCTATGTAAGTCTGTGGTGTGTGTAACCACACTCTTGTCCAATCTCACTAGGCAAGAGTAGGCCATGAATTCAAGTAGCCACATGGTAGACACAAACCTACTGGATCCCCCCAAACCCTAGCACTGGAACATCTCAAGCTGGCCACTTGTGACTCAGAAATCCACCCTGAGCCCTGAGTTCTCCTCTGACCAACGTGCCCAACAATACATCGGATCATTTCTCCAAATCTGAAGTTAAATCAGATATAATAATCAAGAAAGGGAGAAGAGAATTGGCATTTCTTAAGCACCTATTATGTGTTGGGTCCTGTGCTAGGATATATGAGCATCAACTCTTTCTGACCACCCTGCAAGGCTGCCCCTCCAACTTCACAGATGAAAGAACTGAAGCTCAGAAAAATAAAGTAGTTTCCCCAAGGTCACATAGTAATCAGAGGGACTTAAGAAGGACATGAGTCTGGTTTTCAAGCCCACTCCTCTTTGTTGAGGCCTTAAATTATACAACCTGGTAGGCAGATGAGCTGGTCTTGTCCCAAACATCCCTCCCGCTGGCTGGGGCTCCTCTCCGAGAGATGCCGGGGGGATGGCCCTGTCCCTGTATCTATCCCTGTCACTCCTGGGCCTGGCTGACCTCTCCCCACAACCTCTTGTCAAGCAGGACTCACATCTCCAAACCTCTCATTTGAGACCTGGCCCACGGGGACTAATTTTCTTATGGCCCAGGGAAAGCCAGAGACTTTGCCTTTTTAAAATAGTAATTTCTTGCGGGCGTGGGTGGATACACCAGCCACCCTCTGATTTAGTGCGGAGCTCAAGGATCAATCCCAACTCAGATTTTCCAAGGAAAACTCAAATGTGGGGCACCTCCTGGCATTGAGGAAGGCATTGGCCTTCTCTCAAGAGATGTGTTCAGTGCTGGGCAAAGCCATTGTTGGTGTCACAAGACTCTCATGCCTCATACATGTCACACACGTGCCCTGTACACACCCACATGCATCTCAAACACGCCACCCACATGTCTCCATGCACTCTGCACACACCATCCACTTGCCTCACCTATCTCTCTCTCTCTCTCTCACACACACGCACACACGCGCGCGCGCACGCACACACACACACACACACACACACACACGAGGCGAGGGGAGTCAGGAGCAAGAGAGCTATAGCCTCACTCTCAGGACATTACAGCCCCCACTTCCAAGCCTGTTCTGGACTGTGTGCTTTGCCGGGGCCCCTCATTTCATCCTTCCTAGGTCCCCAACAGGACAGGTTGCCCCCTCACCCCTTTAAAAAGGCAGAAAGTGAGCCTGAGAGAGGCTTGTCCAAGATCACAGGGCATGCTCAGACGAAAGTTGGTGGTGGGCACCTGGCTCTGCGAGATTTCTTTCTTAATTAGCTCTGCTCCTTGGGGGCGGTTCCATTGAGTAGGGGCATTCCCCCAAGACACCGCGACCCTCCAAGACACCGCCCCCCTCCTTATTGGCAGCCCTTCTCCCCTGCCTCCTTCTTCAATCTCAGGGAAGGAAACCTAGGCACCCTCTCTACCCTGAGTTGCTGCTCCATCCGCACCAACTCAGGTCAGAGGAGGAGTGGAGGGTCTGTTCCCTCGCTGGGCACACCTATAGGCCCACCAGGGCCTGAGGCACTGGCTAAGGCTTAATGGCTGTCTAAGCAAGACCCTCCACGGGCTCTGCCTGCAGCCCCTCACAACCCAGGACCTCAGTGGGGCCGAGATGGCAGATCCTACTTGGCCCTGGGACAGGACAGGAGGGGCAGGGACCAGCTCTCTCCGTCTTCCTCCACCCTCCCCCAAGTCCCACACAGGAGCTCTGGGCCTGGGCTGGAAATAGGAACTTTCCCACTAGACTGAGAGAGGCCCAACCTGGGGGGCAGACTGGAAGAAGAGGGGGGCTGGAAACTACCAAAAGCTTGCGGGTCACATAGATTTTGGTTCCCGGGCAGCTCTACCACCTGCTGGCTGTGTGACCTTGGGCAAGGGGCTTTACCTCTTTGAGGGTCAGTGTCCTTACCTGTAAAGTGAAAGAAAAATAGCGCCCTCCTAAGGGGGTGATTGTGAAGGTCAAAGGTAGGGCGATGTGCACAGTCTGAGGGGCCTCTAAGTCAGCCATTATGCCCCCCAAAGTGAGCAGGGAGTGGGCAGCCACCACTGTGACCTCACCCTGCCCCTGACTCCCAGTTCTGGGAATTCTTCATTAGCACCAAATCCAAACTTTTCCTCAGCAGTGGCAGGACCCCGGCGCGGGTCCTCCTTCCTCCTCCCGTCCCCTCGCGGTCAGACAACAGGTACGCGGGGAGCAGCCCGGGCGGCCCCGCGCAGCGGTTGAGCCGCAGCGCTGCGGCAGGGGCAGGCCCGGGCAGGGGGGCAGTGCGGCTAGTCAGCCCCCTCCCCTGCCTCCTCGCAACTTTGAGTAACTGTGGACTCCGGTGTCGGCTTGGGGGTGGCCCCGGGCGTGCAAAGGAAAGTTGGGCGCGAGGGACCGCAGCCTCGGGGGCCAAAGGACCCCCACCGTGAGCGCGGGCACATCCCGACACCCGGCGGGCTGGCTGGAGGGAGCAGGTGAGGCACGTGGCCGCCTCGCCCAGCCAGGGCTCGCTCCAGGAACCCGACCCGCCGGCCGGGCCGGTGGGTGCCCCCTCGAGGGCTCACACCCTTCGCTCCAGCCCCCGGTGGGCGTCCTGCCCCGCGTCCCACACTCGCGCGCCCCGTGGGCCCCACTGCTGGCTTTCCCGGACCAAGCTCCGCTCCGCAGCGCACGTCCTGCGGTGATCCTCCAGGCTCCCCGCTTTGGGGCGCCCCCCTCCCGCTCTTCGGGTGCCGGCACCCGTCTTCCCCTCCCGCGGGGACCCTCCCCGGCGCCCCCCGCGTGTACGCCCCGGGCCAGCTCAGCTCTGGGTCCGCCCTCTGCACCCCGCGCCGCGCCCGCGCTCACCAGCCGGGCAGCGGCCGCGTCCTACCTTCGTCCGGCAGCCGCTGCAGGCAGAGCGCGAGGTTCCTCCGCCAGCCCCGCATCCCCGCGGCCGCCCTGCGGCCCGGCCCGGC
>NW_016812390.1:1372827-1456976 GCF_001698545.2 Rhinopithecus bieti | reverse complement strand
GGGCGGCCGCCAGGCGCTCCGCTCCGGCTCCCGAGCCCGCGGCTGAGCAGCGACGCTCTTCGAGCGCGCGCTTTCCCGGGCGCTGGGGCGGGGTGGCGGCGGGGCGGGCGCGGCGAGGACGGCTGGAGGGGAGCCCGAAGGCGCCCCAGCCGTCTCGCACCCTCGCTGACATCCAGCGGGCCGCCTCACACACCGTCCTCAGTCTCCCCCACCCCAGGGCTCTCCAACTCACACCCAAATGACTCTAATCACCACGAATTAGTGAATGAATGAATGTGTGAATAAGTGAGTGAATGAATGAATCAGTGCGTGAGTGAGTGAATACACAGGTGTGTGGATGAGTGCATAAGTTAGTGAATGAGCGAATGAATGAAGGAAGGAATGTACGAGTGAGTGGATCAAGGCCTGAATAAATGTGTCAATAAGTGAATGAGTGAGTGAATGAATGAATGAGTTAGTGACTTTATCAATGAGCAAATTAATAAGTGAGTAAATGGGTGAAGGAAAATGTAAATAAGTTACCGAAAAACATCAATGAATTGAGTAAGTGCCCCTTGGTCTCAGGCTTGTAAAAGGCAAAAGTGGTCTAAGACCTCCAGAGGAGCTCTCAGCTCTGTCCTGGGAAGTAGGCCTCAGGGTTGCATCTTGTTGATGAGGCCTAAGAGGCCCAGAGAGGGCACGTCTTGTGTTTGGACACACAGTAAAGGCTGAAGTGGTGGAGATAATAATGGTTCCCTCCACCAGGCGGAGGCAACTGAGCTCATCTGATCTCAGAGGCATCTGGGGATGAACCACCTAGGGATGGAGCAGAAACACCTGTCTTCAGAAGTCAGATTTGCTTTCTCCAAGGGAATGAGTAGAGAAAAGATGTGTGTGCATGCACACTCACACACACACACACACACACAAAAATCCAGCCAATGGAGTACTACACAGCCCTGAAAAGGAAGAGGGCCTTCTTTGTGTCCCAGTGGGGAGCCATTTCTGAGGTGCATTGTTAAGTGAGAAAGGCAAAGTGAAGGACAGTATTTGTAAGGTGCAGAAAGGAGGGAAAGCTGCATTCATATTTGCTTAGATCTGTGGGGAACTATCTCTAATGGAAACATTGGCTCCCTCTAAAAGAGGACTCATGAGGCCGGGGGCAGGTAAGAGAGGCCCACTTTTCATTGAATCCCCCTTTGTGCCTCTTGAAATTTTGGACCCTAGAAATGTATTATCTACACACAAAAAAGTTGAAATTTTAAAATAGACAAATTCTTACAATATTTAAAGTGTTTATACCTCAGTAAAGGCTGCCTCCTCCCACACAGTCAAATCAGCCTATATGCCAGGATGCTCTCTCTCCCTGCTCTGGCTCAGAGAGGAAGAGGGTCTTGCTGGTCAACAGCACAGTGAAATATGACCCCGGTGGTCAGTGCAGAGCCCATGGTAACCCCTGTGAGAGTTGGGAGGAGCAAGCAGCCTCTGCTTGAACCCTGGGTTTGCCAGGTTTAAATTGTCTGTCTCTGGTCAAATCACCTTGTCTCTTTGAACCTCAGACCCCTACCTGCAAACTAGGAATCATCATAATGCTCTAATAGGGCCGAGCAGAGCTGGCCCATCAGCTTCTGTTCCAAAAGAGAGTTCAGTGGTGGAATCCCAGGCATCTTCATAAGATCAGTGAAGCCATCCGAACTTTGGGTAGCAGAAGTTCCACTTTTGTGAGGAAGGGAATGATCTTAGGTCCCCAATAATCCTGCAAGGTTGATATAATTATCCCCATTTCACAAATGAAGACACTTGGCCTCAGACAGTTTAAATGTCTTGCCCAAGGTCACACCACCAGGAGTAGCAGAATGGGCATTTGAACCCAGATCTGCCTAGCTCCACAGCATCCCCAGACAGCGCTACTCACAATGTCCATCGATATGCTTGTCTCTTACTTATGTTCCTAAGACCCTCGATGGGTCACATTGCAGCCCTGTATTCATCCTGAATTATTAACCACTTTAGTAAGTAGGGTGCAAGGCCAGGAGGTTGGGTAAGGGAAGGGCAGATCAGCATGCAGGCCTGAGTCTGAGGAGTGCTGACTCCAGAGCTTGTCTTAATGGCTGTGAGATCTCTCTGACAAGGAAGTGAGCCTCCCTAGGCAGCAGCATTGTGAATCACTCCTGTCTGCGCTTAGATTGATGGCCTCCACAGCGAGGATGCCCGCTGCTCTGAGGATGACGGAGCTGGAACTGCTAATGGGAGAAGCGAAGATGCCAGTGCCAGGAAAGGAGGCCCCAGCAAAGTAGACCAGTTAGGAGGGCAGGGTGCTGGCCTAGGAACTCCCCGTGAGAAGAGGCAGGGGTCCTGTTAACACTATACAACAGGCCCCTCTAAACATAAGTGCCATAGAACAATCACTTTATTACGGTCGTGAGTTCTAGGGGTAAGAATTGGGCACAGAAGGCAGAAAGAATATGTCTCAGCTCCACATGGTCTAGGGCCTCAGCTAGGAAGACTCAAAGGGTGGAGTGAGGTAGAGTTGGGGCTGACCCAATAGCAGGGGGCTGCAATTATCTGGAGGGTCTTCACTCACTGGTGCCTGGCATCTGAGCTGGAATGACTCAAAGACTGGACTCAGCTGGAACAGTTGCCCCAGTGCCTACCACAGTGTCTCCATATGGCCTGGGCTTTCTCATAGCATGGTGACCTCGGGGCAGTTAAACTTCTTACATGGGGTTGAGCTCTAAGGACGAGTGTTCCAGCTCTACAAGGTGAAAGCTGCCTCCCCTTGGATGACCTAGCCTCAGAAATCGTGTCCCAGCACTTCCCGCCATCCTGTATCCATCAAAGCAGTCATAAGCCGCCTAGATTCCAGGGGAGGGGGTGCAGACCCCACCTCTCATGGGAGGAGTGACAAAGAATTTGCAGCTTTCTAGAAACCCATGAAAGGAAAGAGAGGAAGAGTAACAGAGGATGTCTGAGGAGGAAGAGTAACAGAGGATGTCCTATGAATAGAGGAAGTAGTAACAGAAAATGCAACAGGGCTGAGGAGGAGTCAGAGAGGAAATTAGTTACCAGGAGGAGGGATAGAAGAAGTAGTAGTAGGAAGAGGAGTGATACTAGGAAAGGTGCTGTTCAGAATAGTGATAAGAAAAAGAATGGTGACATGAATAGGAAGACCTGCAGTAGGAAGGGGAGGAATAAAGGAGGAGACAAAGCCATCAGGTAGGGAGAGTAAAGGGAGAAGGTGCAAACAGAAGCCCAGTGTTTGAGGGAATCATATAATAAAAATAGTAACTAGAATGGCAGCAAGAGCAGGGGACAAAGGGAAAAGGTAGTGGTGATGGAGCCATAACAGGAAGATGTAATCAGAAGAATAGAAACAGGGGAGAAGCTGGAGGGAGAGCATCAGGAAAAAGAGCTAACCCATGCTGGGTTTAACACCTAGGTGATGGGTTAATAGGTGCAGCAAACCACCATAGCACACATGTACCTATGTAACAAACCTGCACATCCTGCACATGTACCCTGGAACTTAAAAAAAGAAAAAAAAAAAAAAAGAAAGAAATAGGAGGAGAAATCACAGGAAACTGGCTATCTGATTTCAAATCCCCTCCAAACTGTGTGGCCTCTGGTGAGTTCCTGAACTATTCCTCAGTTTTCTTATCTGTGAAATGGGGATGGCGATACTAAAAATACCTCCCTGATAAGGTTATTGTACAGATTAAATGGGCCAATACATGTAAAGCTCTTGGTGCCTGACTCACGGGAATTGCTATGTAAGTGTTTGCCACTATTATTAGTTGTATTAATATCGTGGAAATGGGAGAGGCACCTGAGGAACCACAGCTGCAGGGGAAGCAGTGCCAGCTGATCCGAAGGCCTCCTTGGCTGCTGTTGTCTTGGTGGTGCCCAGGGCATGTTCCCCACTGCACCCCACAGCCTCTGAGTGAGTCTCAGCATGACCTTGTGCAGGAGGCTGGGTGAGGACTGTAAGACCTGTCACAGGCAGGAACCAAGCTCATCCAAGGTTATTCACCAAGAGGTGGGAGGAGCTCAGCCCCAGCCTGGCCTCCAGGCCACCAGCCAGGGCTCCCTGGGGAGTGGAGGGACAGGGCTGGTGCACTTCCCAGGAACTTGCCAGCCTTTGGAGCGGTCCGGGCACAACTTGGTCTGGTGAGGGAGGAAATGCTGAGCCAAACCACTGGGGTGCAGGAAGGAACTATTACTAGTTATCTTTCTTTTCATTATCTAAAACTATAAAGAAAGGAAGCTTTACTGGTATTTAATATATGGATTGACAATGGTACATACGTTCAGTTTACAAGTACATACACATTTCAGGGGCATATGTTCCCAAATAATTTTATCAATAGGAGTGAGAGATCACAAAAGTTCTGAGGTCCCTGTGCAAGGGTAATTGCCCCGGTGCCAGTGGGCTCTCCAGGGGATATTCGCATGCAATTACGCACTGACAATCACTCTGCAATTACTGCAGGACCCAGCAAAGCTCCAGAAAAGCCTTCATGTTCCGGTTTAAGCTCCTGTACCAGGCCTCACACCTCGCTTCTCTATTCAAGCTGTAAGTCCAGGACTGGCTTCCCCATTACCCTGAGCTTTCACTTTGCTCCTTCCCTGATGATTGCTATCAGGCAACCCATATCCTATATTTTTATATGTCCTTCCTCTTCCAAAAAAGATCATCCACATATTTTCAGCTGGTCTACCTGGAGACTATGCTGAGCATTAGAAAGAGCAAAAGCTTCAGTCACCCAGTCGTGGATCCAAATCCTAGCTCCCAGCTCCACTGTTCCATTCATTCACTCGCTGGATATTTGTTGAACATCTGCTACATGGGAGGCACTGTACTTTGTGTTGAGTACATCAGTGATTTGGATGAAAATCCTTGCTGTCACAGAGCTCACATCCTAAGGGAACAGTTTATTTGCTATATGACCTCAGGCAAGTCATTGCACCTCTCCAAGCCTCAGTTTATCCATCTTTAAAGTGGGGCTTGTAACCCCCAACCTTGCAGTGTGGCTAAGATACAAGAAGGTAAGGGGTCTGGGACGTTCGATGGAAGGCATCCCAGGCACCTAGAGCTGGAAGGAACCTCGTTCCAAGATTATTCTGCAGCTGTTGCCAAATGCAGACGAGACAGGGGCTACAACATGGTTCATCCAAGGCCACTCAGTGAGGTGGGGTAGAGCAAGAAAGGGGACCCAGGTGCCCTCTCCTGTCCTGCTTCCCTTGAGTCTGATGCTCTCTGTGTGGTCCAGTCAGGGCTGAGAAGTGAAAGGAAATAGAGGCTGCCCTTCACCTCCCCTCCAGCTCCTGAAGCTGGAAGCTACCTCCTCTCCTCTCACATCACTACCAGGCAATCATGGGGAAAGCATAGCCTGACTCCCCTTTGGAAACAGCAGCCTCTAGTGTCTGGGCCAGAACAAGGACTCAGGAGGAGCCCCACGCAGCCCAGCTTTTGAGTCGGATGGAAATTACTATTCTCCAAATACCAGTTCAGCCACAGTTATTCAGGGAAGAGGCTCAGCACAGATTGGGGAGGGTGAGGAGGAGGATGCGGGGGCCAGAATTAGCTTCTCTGTTGTCAGCCTCTGCAGTTTAGCTCTGACAGCAAACCTGCACATTTTACTCAGCAAAACAAAAGCCTGATCCCTGCCTGGCCCTCTTGTTGGAAGTCCATGCAGTGGACCTGCTCTCAGAGATCTCACCCCTCCTCAGGCTGCAGGGCCTCACCCAGCCGTGATTTCATTTAACCCACAGAATACTTTACGCCGAGGAGTCCTGGCATATCTCCTTTTCTCTATCTTGGGACATTTGTAGAGCTGTTTTTTGCCCCTCTAGATGGGGCATCAGAAAACTGCTTTCCTGACCTTAATCCATCTCAGTGCCCATGAGGGTGGGCAAAACATCTCCAGAGAAATGTCTAAATAAACAGATTTCATACTTGAGAGGAGACCAGAAATGCCTAAAACCATCTCTGTTTATTCTCTCACATTTGCGAGGTTTGTTTGTTTGTTTTAAAGGCAATCATGGTCTTTTCTTTGAAAACCATAAAAGAAGAATGTTACTAGCTCCATTTCACAGATGGCAAAACTGAGGCTAACCATGGGAAGTGACTTGTTGGAGGCTCTGTGGTTAAGAAAGAAGATGTGTATCGCTCTCTTTTTTTTCTTTTTTTCTTAGACAGAGTTTCACTCTTGTTGCCCAGGCTATAGTGCAGTGGTGTGATCTCAGCTTACTGCAACCTCCACTTCCCAGGTTCAAGTGATTCTCCTGCCTCAACCTCCCAAGTAGCTGGGATTACAGGCATGCAACACCACGCCTGGCTAATTTTTTGTAGTTTTAAGTAGAGACAGGGTTTCACTGTATTGGCCAGACTGGTCTTGAACTCCTGACCTCAGGTGATCCACCTGCAGGAACCAGAGAGAGTGGCTGCCAGGCTTGACTCTGATACTTCCTAGTTGTCTGGCTTTGAGTGAGTTTCCTGACTTCCTTATGCCTTGGTGGTCTCATGTGTAAGATGGGAACCTACCTCCCTAGCTCTGGGGCTGCCATGAAGATGAAATGAGCCAATGTGAGCAAACTGCTTGGCACAAAGCCTGACACAGTAAGTGTTGCCTAAATGTCCACTTTTAAAAATTATTTTTATGACTTACATCACATAACCAAGCTTGTTTTGTTTCCTCCTTTGTTTTACCTCTATTGTCTCACATGGATTTTTATAGACTTTATCTAGAAAGAGTTTGGTGTTTTAAAATCTAAGTTTTCAGCTTAGTAATTTTTAAAATTAAAGTATGATTTACATAAAGTAAAATTCACTCTCTTTAGTGCACAGTTCTGTGAGTTCTGACAAATGTATACATTGGTGTAGTCACCACACCATCTAGATATAGAACTGTTTGACTGCTCCTAAAATTTCCCCAAGCCCCTTTGTAGTCAACGTCTCCTCTCACCCCCAGCTCCTGGCAACTACTAATCTGTTTACTGGTTTCATAGTCATGTCTTTCCCAGAATGGAATCATACAGTATGGAGCCTTTTGAGTGGGGCTTATTTTACTTAGCATAATGCATTTGTGATTCATCCACGTTATTATAGATGAAAGTAGTTTATTCCTTCTGCTATGGTTTGAATATTTGTCCCTTCCAAAATTCATGTTGAAATTAATCCCCAATGTGACAGTGTTGAGAGATGGGGTCCTTAAGAGGTGATTGGGTCATAAGGGCTCCGTCCTCATGAGTGGATTAATCCATCCATGGATTAATGAGTTAACGGCTTAGTGGGTTATCATAGGGTTGTGACTGGGAGCTTTACAGGAAGAGGAAGACAGACCTGAGCCAGCATGCTCGGCCCCCTTCCCATGTGATGGCTTGCACCACCTTGGGACTCTGCAAAGAGTCCTTACCAGCAAGAAGGCCCTCACCAGATGCAGCTGCTCATCCTTGGACTTCACAGCCTCCAGAACTGGAAGAAATAAATTTCTTTTCTTTATACATTACCTAGTTTCAGGTATTTGGTTATAAGCAACAGAAAGCAGACTAATATACCTTCTGATTGCTAAGTTGTATTCCATTATATGGATGTACCACAGTTTGTTTGTCCATTCACCAACTGAATGACAGTTTTGGTTATTTCCAGTTTTTAGTGATTAGGAAACAGAAAGAAATAACTGCATCCCCAAGGATATTACTGAACAATTGAATTAAAACCCAGAAAACTCTCCATCTCAGCTGCTATAAACATTTATGTACAGTTTTTTTGTGTGGCTGTGGCAGGGCAGATGAGCCACATATTGGGGCTTAGTCTGGGAAACTTCTTGGCTTCATTCAGGAAATAATTCAAGAGCAAGCTGGTGGTAGAAGAAAACAGCTTTATTGAGGCAGCATTTTTACAGCTCCATGAGAGTAGCAGCTCAGGGGCAATTCTACCCACTTTTAATTACATGCAAATTAATAAGCAGATTATTCAGAATTTTCTAGAAAAGGGGTGGTAACTTCTGGGTTGCTGTCATGGAAAGGGGCAGTAACTTCTGGGTATAGCCATGTTAATGGTAAACTGACATGGCACTGGGTATGTCTTATGGAGAGGTGCTTTTTCACCTTTTCCCTGTTTTAGCCAATCTTCAGTCTGGTCTGGAGTAAAGTCCTGCCTCCTGCCTCATGACCATAAGATTTCATTTCTCTTGTAGAGATAACTCAGAGTGGAATTGATAGATCATATGATAAATGAAGTTTAGCTTTATAAGAAACTGCCAAACTATCTTCCAAAGTAGCTGTACCACTTTGCATTCCCAGGAGCAATGTATGAGAGTTCCAGTGGTTGGCACCTGGAATCTCAGCACTTTGGGAGGCTGAGGCAGGAGGATCACTTGAGCCCAGGAGTTTGAGACCAGCCTGGGCAACATAGCGAGACCCCATCTCTATGACAAACAAACAAACAAACAAACAAATCAAAAAACTATACTAGAGTTCTAGTTGTTCCACATCCTCATCAATACTTGGTATTTTTAGGGTTTTTTCTTTTTTAAAAAAGCTACTTGAGGCCAGGTGCGGTGGCTCACGCCTGTAATCCCAACACTTTGGGAGACCAAGGTGGGTGGATTACCTGAGGTCAGGAGATCGAGACCATCCTGGCCAACATGGTGAAACCCCATCTCTACTAAAAATACAAAAATTATCTGGGCATGGTGGCGGGTACCTGCAGTCCCAGCTACTCGGGAGGCTGAGGCAGTAGAATTGCTTGAACTCGAAAGGTGGAGGTTGCAGTGAGCTGAGATTGTGCCACTGCACTCCAGCCTGGTGACAGAGTGAGACTCTATCTCAAAAAAAAAAAAAAAAAAAAAGCGACTTGAATATGTGTGTAGTAGTATCTCATTGTAGTTTAAATTTGCATTTCTCCAAGCTTGTTTTTTGTTTATTTCCTTCACATCTCAGTAGTGCTTTCTTTATTCCTCCTTTTTCCTTACTGGCAGGGTGTGGCTTATTCAGGTGCTTACCCCATATCTGAGTGATGCAGGAATAGGTGATCTTTTCTGAGTCTCCAAGGATCAAATTAGATTGATCCATATCAGTTACGGGAACCCCATAATGGTTCATGATTGGTTAGAGTGGGCTTATGGTTCAAGTCTGTCCAACAAAACTTGAGGGGACGTCAATTTGGGGAATTCAGGGAAAGGTGTCCTTATCCTGCCTGACCATGAGGTGACATGTTATGCCTGGAACTGTGGCATTCACCTTGTCAAAGTGAGTAAGAGACTGTGAGAGTAAAGTAGACATTTCTGGAGACTGCAAGGTAGAGAGAAGGAAAGAACTGGGTTCTCAAGGGTATTACAGAACAACTGAATCAAAACTACCCATCTCAGACTTCCTTTACTGTTTAACGTTATTGTTTAAACCAGTTTCAGACAGTTTTTTTGTTAATTGTTGTCTAAAACATCTTGACCGTGTAACCCAGGAGGAAAAGTGGCATACTTGTTCTATGGAGCCCAAGAAGACAAAATTAGAACCCACAATGGTGCCAGTATATTGTGATTAAGAGCACAAATATTCAGTTCCTTGTACAACTGGCCTTACCTCTCAAAGTCTCAGGTGGCTTATCTGTAAAGTGAGTAAAATAATAATACCTACCTTAGATGATTGTTGGGAAGATTTGAGATTCTACACAGTTTGGCTGGCACTTCATAAGTTTTTAAATTGGTATCTATAATCATTATTATAAAGCATTATTTGGAGGCCGAGGCAGTTGGATCACTTGAGGTCAGGAGTTCGAGACCACCCTGGCCAGTATGGTGAAACCCCATCTCTACTAAAAATACAAAAATTAGCTGGGAGTGGTGGCACACACCTGTAATCTCAGCTACTCAGGAGAATGAGGCAGGAGAATCACTTGAATCTGGGAGACAGAGGTTGTAGTGAGCTGAGATTGTGCCACTGCACTCCAGCCTGGGTGACAGAGTGAGACTCTGTCTCGTAATAATAAATACATAAATAAAATAAAATACAGTATTATTTATTCAACTTTGGTAATGTCCCCATCAGTCCCTAGTGTAGTTTTAGGATTTGTGGTTCATGTCGGCTTTGAGAGCTCCTCATTTTAGATACAGCCAAAGGGCTGTGCTCCTGGCTGTGATAAAGTAGTTGGTACCCACCAGCCTGCTACCAACTACTTTATCATAGCCAGATGTAGTGTACATATATACACACCATTGTGTGTGTGTGTGTGTGTGTGTGTGTATCAGGGGCCTGCAAAGGCATTCAGGACTTGAGGGATCAAGATCCCAGATAGAGAGAAGTTCATTGAGATGAATTTCTCTTGGGGCATTTGCCAATTCTTGGCACAGGGTGAAAGATTGAGAAGCCAAATAAGCTCTAGGTAGTTTCATGGGGCTGAAGAGATCAAATTTGAAGTTTGGGATCACCAAGCCATCAGGACAGGGATCCTGGAGAGAAAGGAGACACAGAAGTAAGCCCGACCCTCAGTACCAGTTTTTCCTTCTAGGCATTTGCCATTTCTTAAGCTCTGTAGAAGAGGAGACTGGGAAGTTAAGGAGAAAGCAATGGAAAAGCAGAGTGGGGTATTCTTCAGTCTCACAGCACTTATGAGAAAAAACTGGAGTTCAGAGCCCAGCAGGAAGGAGAGGCCCTAGTAAATAGCCCAGGCTTTCAGTTGAGACCACTGGATGGCTATAACTGGATGGGTGAAGCAGAGGTAGAACAAGACTTACAAAAGTTGCAACCCAGACTTGAATCAGCTCAGTCCGTGATAGATTTAGGTGATATGTTCTTACTTTATCTACTGTCACAGGAAAGAGCAACCTTCTCTGGGGGTAGGTCACATCATGAAGATCCTCTTCAATTTTTCATGCACAATATCTGGCATTAAATTTTAAAAAACCTTTTTTTCCAGACACACCAATAAATAGAAACAAAATGAAAAAAAAAAAAAAGCCAGTAGAAATAGGCTCAAAGGTGACCCAGATATTAGTATGATCAGGCATGGACTTTAAATAACTGTGAATGGTATATTCAAGAAAATGAGACGAAATAGAGGATTTCTTCAGAGAACTAGGATCTTTAAGAAATAATCAGTTGGATGTTAAAGAACTGAGAGACACAATAATTGAAACCAATAACTCACTAGATGGGTTTACAAACAACTGGACACACCTAAAGACGATTAGTGGATTGAAAGATGGGTCACTATGCAGAAAAATATCTCCAGAATGAAAAGCAAAAAGAAAGCTGGGCTCAGTGGCTCACACCTGGTAATCTTACCACTTTGGGAGCCTGAGGCAAGAGGATGGCTTGAGCCCAGGAATTCAAGGCTGCAGTGAGCTATGATCACGCTACTGCACTCCGTCCTGGGTGACAGGGCAAGATCCTGTCTCAAAAAAAAAAAAAAAAAAAAAAGCAAAAGTAATGGAAAATAAAGGAAAGAGATATATGGTACATAGTGAAAAGGTCTAACGTACACATAACTGGAGGCCCAATGGGAAGAACAAATAAAATGCACAATCAATATTTCTGATAATAATCAATAATTTTCTAAAATTGATAAAAAGACATCAAATCACAGTTCCAATGAGCACTACAAGCCCTAAGCAAGATAAATATATGACAAACCACACCTAAGCATATACAAGTAAAGGTGCTAAAATTCAAAGGCAAAAAAGTAGAGCAATCAGAGGAAAAAAGACACATCATCTTTGAAGGGTCAGTAATAACACTGACAGCTAACTTCTTAATAGAAATGCTAGAAGTAGAAGACAGTAGAACAACCTCAAATATGGAAAGGAAACAACTACCAATCTCAAATTCTGTACTCAGAGAAAATATTCTTTATAAATGAAGACAAAATAAAGACACAGACAACTAAGAGAATTTTTACCAACTGACTCACACTGAAAGAAATACTATAGGGAGTTCTCCAAGTGGAAGGTAAAATAGTCCCAGATGGAAATATGAACATGCAGAAAGGAAAGAAGGGTAAATTTGGATTAAATTGAAATAAACTTGACTGTAAAAAAAAACAGCTATAATAATGTCTTCTGTGGTTTAAAATACATGTAGAATTAAAATGCATGAGAACAATGGGAGAAGTGTAAATGGAGTTAAAATAGTCTGAGATCTCAGCATTGTCTCTAATGTGACAAAAGTACAAATTTGCATTGGACTTTAAAAGATGCATGTTATAATATTGAGGGTTAACCACTAAGTAAATTGTCAAATAATGTATAACTAACAAACATGGGGGGAAATGAAATACAGCCACCCAGGAATCTGGTGGGGGGCAGTGGAATTAGTGCCAATATCTCCCCAAAGATAACCAAAATCTGCAGATGTTCAAGTCCCTGATATGAAATAGCCATAGCATTTGCATATAACCTGTGTGCATCCTCCCGTATATGTTAAATCACTTTCAGATTACATATGATACCTAACAGAATGTGACCGCTATGCAAATAGTTATAGTACTGTATTGTTTAGGGAATAATGACAAGAAAAAAGTCTGTACATGTTCGGTATAGAGGCAATTTTTAAAAATACTTTTGATCCGCAGTTGGTTGAATCCACAATGCAGAACCCACGGATATGAAAAGCCAGCTCTAATAAAAAGTATTTCTTGATTAATCCAAGATAAGGAATGAAAAAAGAGGAAACAAAACAGGTAGGGCAGATAGAAAACAAACAGTAAGATGGTGAATATACAATAGAATCAATTAGATAAACATTTTTTAGAGCACTTATTAAGCGCAAGGGACTGTGTTCCGTGAGAGATACACCAATAATTAAGGCACAGCCCCTTCCACTGCACGATTTAGTAAAGACTTAAAGGAGAAAGAAAAATCTGGTAGCATCCTGTTGAAATTCAAGTAAGGTTTCATGTTGAAGGTGGTATTTAAGCTGAGCCTTTAGGGATGGGCAAGATTTTCACAGGAGGTAGAGTTGGCCTGTTAGGAGGACATATGAAGCACGGCCCAGAGGGCAGGGGCAGGAAGGGGCCCTGGGGAACCAGGGGGAGAACAGTTTGGAAAGAGCAGGATATTTGCACACACAGATCACGGAAGACAGAGTAATGAAGACCCAGTGAGCCTGATAAGGAGCATACCTTATCTGCCAGCCAAAGGAGTAGGGACCACATCTCCAAATCATGAAAATAGGAGCAGTGGAGTTCATCTATTCAACCCTCCCATTTTACAGATGAGTAAGCTGGAATTTGTAAACAAAAAGAAAATTGTTTAATATTAGCATAATATAGACTGATCTGGACTTTAGAGACCTCACCCTGTGGCCTTTGGGAAGATGGATGGGAGGGAGCAAGGCTAGTGGCAGGAAGACCAGTGCAGGGACTAGTGTGATGATCCCCGTGATGACAAGGAGGCCTGTACTGGAGCAGTGACCACGGAGACAGCTGAAGAGGAGGCACATGTGGGTGACATTGTGTGATGTGACCATGTTCAAGTGAAAAAACTGGCTGAAAACCTGTGGCAGCTATCAACTGAAGAATGAAAAGCTTCAAAAATTTGGAAAGGAGAGCTTTATTTCTCATAAACGGTTGCAGCCTGCAGGTGGCCATTCTGACAGGCTGGGAAGCATAGCTTCTGGCCAGAAGCCGGAAACAGACACTTTGAGATCAGAAGAATAAGACAGGGATTTATGCTGAATAGGGTGGCTGAATATGCATACTCAATAAGCCATAGGAGGAGCCATGAATAGTTACAAAGAAGAAACACACCCATGCACAGTAGAGACCCTTCATGGGTCGTAGGTACAAAAAAGGGTGGTATTAGCACAATCCCAGGGTGGGGTTTTCAGCCTTCTGATGTCAAAAGGTGAAGAAGATAGAGGACACAAAAACCCTCCCTGACCAGCTTCCATATTGTGGCCAGAACCACTGTGTGGTCGGTGGTCTCTTATCCGGAAAGGATGCTGGCCGATTATGTGTCAAAACTGCAAAAGTGAAGGGCAGCTTTAGGCAACTGGCTGCAATCAGTGGTGTGACAAGTCTTTTGAAAGGGCTGGTTTCTGTACAGCCCTCAGGGAAGAAAGCGTCACAGCAGTTAGCAAGGGAGGGAGTAGAATGAGGCGGGTCTGACCTCCCATCACATTGCAGTCAGGAACTCAATTTTTTTGGAGTCCCCTTAACCAAGAGGGGGCTCATTCAGTTGGTTGGGAGTTTAGGATTTTATTTTCACTTCCCACAGCCATAGACCCTTCCACCCGGCACGGTCATGAAGAGGCTGAGGCCCAGGCCTAAATCACACCATGTGGAAGTGTGACTCAACACTCAGGAGACAGCATCACAAACCTTTAGGGGAAAGGAACTAGCATTTATCAAACCCCTGTTTTTTGCCAGGCTCAGCACCATGGCTAAGCATTATCTCATTTAATGCTTTCAATAACCCTCAGAGGAAGGACTTACGCTTTTTTGCTTTAGAGGTGGGGAAATTGAGTCTCAGGTGGGATGACTTTCACAAGGTCACATAGTGTGTATGGCAGAGGTGGAACCCAAACTTTAAGTACAAAGTTTGCATTCTTTCCACATCATCAGTCAGGACTTGAGGGTCACAAATGACTTAACCCCAAGTGTGGGTTAAGTGTATGAGTCATAGTAATGTTAGCCACTGGGTCAAACAGATTCCCACATGTATAATAACTCAAATACAATAGATGTTTATTTCTCACTCATATAAAGTCCAAAATCACCCCCCCCCCCCATGCAGGGATTCAGGTCTCCAGCTCCCCCAATCTTGTGACCCACTGTTTCAACATGATCACACACAAGAAGCTGATAGAAGGGGAAACAGGAGACAGGATGGGGTTTGGGAGGGTTTCAGGGTCAAAGCCTGGAAGTGCCTTACATCACATAAAAGACATATATTTAAAATGCATTGTCTTAGATTAGGTTCCCTGGAGGCAAAGCCTTAGAGAGAGACTCGTACTCAAGTGTTTATTGAGGGAGAGCTCTTGGGAGAAACCGGTAAACTCTCCCCTACTCCTCCCGGTGTCTTTGCAGGTAAAGGAGGAGAAACCAAGCACGGACGCAGTTTCAGGAAAAGTCCAGCCTCGCCAGACCGCATGGGAGCTCTGGAACAAGAACCATACCAGAGAGGTTTTCCACCATCCCATGGGAAAAGCACAACTTCCCAGACATCCTCCTGGGAGGCTCCTGTCAGCTGAGGGCCACTTGTAGGAGAAAGGTGCTGCTGCGAGATGTTCACAGCCAACACTCCCAGCAGTGGGGAGATGGGTGCAGGATCTGACATGGGGATCTGGGTGGGGCACCAACGGTATCCACTAATTGCAACAGAGAGAAACAGCAGGTTCTATAGAGGAGAGGGCTTGACCAGGGTTGTGAAATGTAGGGGGAGGGGCTTCCAAGATGGGGACATTAAAAATTGATTTGGCACCTACTATGTGCCAAGCACTTTCCTCAGACCTGAGATGCTTTTCTCCCTGGGGCAGCCTGGTCACACTGTATGCTAATGAGCAGACTGTCAGTCATCTGATCATTAACAAATGATCCTAAGTCCACTTCAGTCTTTAACAGTGCCCTATTATCTAGCTCCATGCTGTGTGCCAGGCTGCAGGTGCCAGGATGTCTTAGATGAAGTCCCTGCTTCCAAGGTGTGGGAGGCCAGCAATGGGCAGGAAGAGGCAGGTAGGTGGGCCAACTTGAGACAGGACTGGCAGGAAAATGCTCCAACGATGTTCCTAACACCTGTCACTGGGCTGGTGCAGAAGAGTTGCTAAGTGTTTGCTGGATGAAGGAGAAGAATGTCCTCCCTAAAGCTTCTCAGGTCCCCAAAGGCCTAGCCTGGTTCCCAGCATACAGTAAGGTGCTCATGAAAAATGTGTGGAATGGATGTCCGTAGGGCTTGGCTGGGGCTCAGAAATGACTGTACTTCCTAGTCACTCTAGAAGGTGGAGCTGGGGACTGTGTCTCTATGGACTCCCGAGCTGCCATCCCGTATGTGGGTCCCTATCTCCCTGGACAGGCCAGACCCACGTTGTTTTTCCCCTCTCCCCTACTCCTCCCGGTGTCTTTGCAGAAACAAGATATTAAGTACCTTGAGTGCTGGAATGAGAAACATGTACTTTAGTTCTTCTTCCACAATGACCAGCTTCTATGTGACAGGATGGTGCAAAAGGGTGAACTAGATGCACAAAGTCTTACCCCCATGGGGCTTACATTCTAGTGGGAAGCAGGGAAGAAAATGGGGGAAAAGCTTAAAACTATCTGGGATAGCTGATCCCAGACCACATGAACAAACAGGTGGTGAGGAGAAAACAAAAAGGGGATGTGGCAGAGACGAAGTAGAATTGACTTCAGGAAGGCTTCACTGAGGAGGTGGCATTTCAGCAGATTTAAGTGGAGTGGGGAGGCGATCATGAGAGAGGTAAGAAGAGAGTGTCTAGTCCCAGTGAATGTTCAAGGACAGGGGCCCTAAGAGAGAAGTCATCTTAGCTCATTACTAAGTGAGGACCCTGTGGCTGGAAGATTGAGCAGGAATTAGACAGTGGTGAGAAGTGAAGTTGGGAAAAAAGGCAGGGCCTGATCCCAAGGGCCTTCTAGGTCCCAGTTAGAAGTTGGAGTTTCATTCCAAGGGCAACAGAAAGCCATGGAAGGATTTTAAGCAGTATTTTAATCTGCCATAGTCAGATTTACATTTCTAGAAGTTGCCTTGGATTCTGGGTGGGGAATAGCCTGTAAGCAGGGGATGAAAGTGGGGTGGAAGTCAGAGGTTGGGTGAGATCTAGGGTTGAGCTGGGGGTGGCATGGAGTGAGGCAGTGGCTTCGGAATGCAGAGCAGGTGGGGGAGATTACACCCAATGGTCCTCATTCTCCACCCCCTGCAGCCTCCTCCTTGCCATTTAACTCTGCAGCATCCCCACTCCATGCCCGGTTTGGCCTCATGATTTGCTTGATCCATAAAATGCCAGCAGGTGTGACATCAGCAGAGACTGAGATGGGCCTGTGCTCTTGGGGACAGCCTGGCTCTTGTGCCTCCTGGCCATGGGGCTAGTCTGGTGAAGAAGAAGAGACATGTAGAGTTGCCCCAGGCCAAGGCCAACCTAGATCAGCCCACAGCCAGACAAACTGAAGACACATGTGTGAGCCCCACAGAGATGAGCAGAGCTGCCTAGCTGACCCCAGACACACGAACACATGCATATTGTTGCATACACTAAGGGTTTTAGTTGCTTGTTACACAGCAGCCTTGTCATGCCAGATAACCGATGCAGAAGGAAACAGACACACATGGATGGTCTGCATGTGAGAGCAAGACCACAGGAGGAGTCAAGGAGAACTCCCAGGTTTCTGGGTGATCGGGGCACCCTACATCAGATGATGAAGGGTCAGGAGGATAGCAAGGGAACAGGTTTGGTGGAGAAAATCAAGAGTCCTCTTTTATCTGAAGGATAGCAGGGAGCCATTGAGGGCTCTTGAAGCAGGAAATTGACCTGGTCAACATCACAGTGATGAAAGGGGGTCTTGAACTGAATGCTCTCATCACCAAATGTGTTTCCTGCCTGGGGCTTTACCAGAAGGTTGAATTTACACAAATGTCTTTTGTCCATTCTATTCCCAGAGAAAAACAGACTTCGTTTTCCCCTTTTCCAGTTGCTAGGACACTAATCTGCCTGAGAAAGGCGTGGGAACATCTGGTTGGCGGGAACCTGCTTCTGGGAATTTCTTGTGTATCTGCGATTCTATTGATTCTCCTGTCACTCCTGATGGCCAAGGCTCTCCAGCCGGGGAGGAGGTAGGTCCTGGCTGGTCACGTGGGCAGCTGTGCAGGAGAGTAGGCAGGGAGGGGAAGGACACACCGTTAGTGAGCACCAACTAAATGCCAGGCCTGTGCTCAACACAGATGCATGGGCTCCCTCATCAACCCCAGAGGGGCCAGTGCTCAGAGCGTAAAGGAACTGCCTGAGCCTTATCCTGTTTCTTTCTTCCAAACAAAGATACTAGATTTGGTCTGATATTATCTGCCCCCCTCCTTTGGACACAAGCTCCATGCCACTAATTATTTTGTTTGGTTCACTCCTGTACCTCTGTTGCATAGAAAAAAGTCTGACACATAGAAGTAGTACATAACATTTATGGAGTATTTGCTAGGTGCATGGCACTTTATGAGTTCTTTAGATACTACTAATGCCTTTAAACTTCAGAATGACCCTAAGAAGTGGGTATTGATTTTGTTCCCATTTTATAGATGAGGAAACTGAGGCACAAGGGGATGAAATAACTTATCCCAGGAAGAAACAGAACTGGGAATCCCAGGCAGTTTGACCCCAGAACCTATACTCAGAGAGATAACCACTCAAAGATCATGTGTTGAATGAACTAATGACCTTGCCCTGGATCCCACAGGGAAATGGGGTTTCAGACCCTGACAGTGCCGACTCCAAAGCTGATGTTCTTTGAATTCCAATTTGAAATCAAATCAGTAGATCTGGTGTGGTGGCTCACACCTATAATCCCAGCACTTTGGAAGGCAGAGGCGGGCAGATCACTGAGATCAGGAATTTCAGAACGGCCTGGTCAATATGGTGAAATTCCATCTCTACTAAAAATACAAAAATTAGCTGGGCGTGGTGGTGCACACCTGTAATCCCAGTTACTTGAGAGGCTGAGGCAGGAGAATCGGTAGAACCCAGGAGGCAGAGGTTGCAGTGAGCCAAGATTGTGCCATTGCACTCCAGCCTGGGCAACAAGAGTGAAACTCCATCTCAAATAAATAAATAAATAAATAAATAAATAAATATAAAATCAGCAGTTCTCCCTCAGGGACCTCCTGTCTCCCTCCCTCACACACACCACCACCAAGCCTCATCCGCCTGCATCTTCTTGAGGTGTAGGGGCCCAGGAGTGGGGGGGATAGGGTTCCCCACTGAGGAGGGAGGACCTCAGGTGGGCTGTGCTCAGAAGCACCCAAGTGTGGGATCCCGTGCTTCCCTCAGCACCTTGCCAGGCTCCAGGCTCCGCTGGAGTAGACGAATAGGAGTGAACACACAAAGGGAGTCCAATGTAGCTGAGAACAACCCAGGGCAAAGCTGGCATCCTCCTGCTGCCCCTGAGCAATGGTCCTCACTGGGGGCTGACAAGGACAGCCAGGGCGCCGTAGGCCCAGTCCCTTGCCGGGACCCCACTGACATTGCTCATTATGGTCCCTCATTCTCCCTTCCTCAGGTGGGAAACTGTTCAATATTCTGAGGTTCAGGTCACCTAGTTCTTCATCTGTTCTTTCCAAATCTATTAATTAGAACGTCAACCTATGCTCTGGCTCAGGGATTGGATTCCAAAAACCAAAAGGCCAGGCGCAGGAAAATCTTGGTCTTGGAATCCAAAGTTCCGGCATTTGAAACTAAAACATCTTGGCTTTTGAAACGAAGATTTCTGCCCCCCTTCCCCCAATGTTTCTGCCTTTCATTCTTTCCCTGAAACAATGAATGCCACTAGGAGATGGGGAGAGAAAGCAAAGGATTCAAGGAAAGGGCAGGTGTATGTGTGTGTCTGTGTGTGTGTGCGTGTACATGCACACACATGCACGTGCACTCACACATGTGGGGGAGGGAGGCCGTCAACAAATATTTGCGGATAAAGGGTTAAGAAACCCTTTCTCCTCTTAAGAACAAATTTAACCTTGGATTAACTTACCAGCTCTGTCAATCCTAGCAACCATATAAAGGTTGAATGTCAGCTGCGTTGCCAGGCAACACTGTTTATATTAAAATGACCCTTGATTGGTGAATTAGACCTGGACTGGGAGGACCACGAAAGAATGACAAGTGTCTGATGGAGACGTCATAACGCTTGGCTTTCCCATGTGCAGGGACTCTTGTAAATGGTTATGTCCCTTGCAGGCACCTGGGGGCCTTGCACATGGAGCTGTTGTTATAAGGAGCGTTAGCTCCTATGGGCATGAGTCTTTAGCCCCACATTGCAGTGAGAGTGTGGCTCTCATCTCCTGGACTTCAGTGGTCATCTGGTGACCAAATATCATCAGCTCCCTGACTACTGCGAAGACTCTGGGATGGGAAGGGCCTGATGCCACCCTCAGGGAGGTTGCTTTCTGGACTGTGTCCTGAGTGACAAGTGTGTCCTATGGTCAGGTGTGATCATTCATTTTCTAGTTGAATGCAAAGAAACCCCCTGGCGGCATTCCCCATTAGCTTACTTCTTTGTTTCAATTACTGCCAGGGAGGCTTTACCTGGAGCAACCTTTACAAAAGGGAGGAAGGCAAGTGCCTACTGCATGATCAGGGCTTCTGCATGCTGCACAGAGCCCACACCATCCTAAGCACTCTCTTCAGGTAGAATAACCAGGTCCATTTAACAGATGAAGAGACTGAGGCTCCCAGAGGTAGACACTTGCTGAAGGTCACACAGCAAGCTGGTGGCAGAGCCTGGATTTGAACCTGAGTTGGTCTGGAAGACTTATATTCAAGTAATGGCTCTGCCAGCTATGAGCTTGGAGACCCGTGTGCTGCTCCAAACCTCACTTCCTTCCCTAAAATAAATGAAAGAATTCACACTACCACACACAGAGGTTGTGCGGCTCGAGATAGTCTGCTTTCAGAAGCCAGGCACTACAGTGCAGCAGAATCCAAAATCTCCCCCTCCCCAACCCTGTCTGCTGCCAACCCACCCCAGGGGCTGTACTAGCTGACAAGTTTCTAGTTGCCATCAGCTATGTGGCAGATGTCCCCAGTTTGGCAGAACAGCATTTCCTTGGCACAGACTGTCCCAGGGCACAGCTGGGACAGAGGTTCTGGCTATGTCAGTGTCCAAATCTGATTTAAAATGGGTAGGCCGATTGCCAGCATTCCAGATCGTCCCTAGTAAATGTGAGTAAACAGAGCTGTTGTTAAAGCAGTTGGAGTGAGTCCACTCATTCAATAAATATTTCATGAACACCTACTTTGTGTCAGGCATCGTGGATACTGTTATCTGTGAGCACACATAATCTCTGCTCTTAGGGTTTCAATCTCAATGGAGACAGACACTAATCAAGGAACCACTCAAATTACTATATAGTTTTTAAAAGCCAGTAAATATTACGCATGCAAATTACAGGGTGCTATGAAACCCTGTAACAGGAGGTCTGTTGTAAACTGCTGTTGTATTGCCCACTCAGCCTCATGACCTCATCTTCTTAATTTTCCTTCAGGGACATACTTTTTCCTTCCATCAGCCCATGTAACTCAGGTGGGGAGGAGTTTATTGAGGGTGGGTACATGACCCTGCCTGATGGGAACACTCCATTCCCTGACCACTCCAATGACTGGTCAAAGATATGCATGTGACCTAAGTTGGTCCAATGAGATTCAACTCTGAGACTTTTGCAGGGACAGCTGGAAGAGGGTTGTTCTCTCTCAGCTGGGGTTTCTAAGCTGGAAGCTCAAATATCTGGAGCTTACATAGGAGCCCCAGGGGAGAGCTTGCTTAAGCCTGGAACCTCACAGAGCAAAGGTGAGAGATTTGTCATTAGGCAGCTTCTGGCAATGTCATTTGAGACCCTAGATCTAGCTATACCTGAAGCCAGATACTAGCTGGGCTTTTACATTATCTGAACCAACAGTCACCCTTTTTGACTTAAGTCACTTTAAGTTTGTTTTTCCACCACTTGCAAATGAGAGCTCTGCCTGATACAGGGCTAAAGAGTTTTGGAAAGCTTCCCCGAGAAGTGACATTCATGCTGAGTGCTGAAGGACAAGTAAGAGTAAACCAGGCAAAGAGGCCAAGTCTGAAGCCAGCAGTTTTGGGGCTTAAAAACCTTGAGAAATTTGGGAAAGGGAAGGGGCCTTCATCCTGTGTGGACAGAAAAAGAATTAATGAAGGGAGATCACCAGGGAGAAAAGGCAAGTTACAAATCACACTTCACCCTTAAATCATTTGTTGTTTTTCATTTCAATAAGCATGGAAATTTTCATCCCTATTCACTTTTGATAAGACCTATATTATAATGAGCTCCCTTTGCAGACAGAAGATGCCCTTCCCTGCACCAGCCATTCCCAAGGGGGTGAGGCCTGAGCCTGCCTTCAAAAGCACCTCTGCTTCTGGCTTTGGGGTACTTTTAAAAGAAAGGAAGAAGGCAGAGGGAGGAAAAGAGGGAGGGAGGGAGGAGAAATAAGAAAGCAAGAAAGAACAATTAAAGCAAAAAGCAATAGCAGACTGTAAATGGGACCTACTTTTAAATACAAACAACCATTTCATAATTTACTAGTTTTATGACATTGTGTAATTTTGTGTCTCAGATTTTCTTAAATTTTAAGCGTTCATCTTTTTCATTACAAAAGTAATATAACCACATTTTGGAATGTGTAGAAGAGAAACAATAACTCTTTTTAATTTCCTTGTTTCAACCCAGCCAAAGTTAGTTTTCTGGCATTTTCTTCTTTTGTTTGGCTAGTTCCATGCAATGTACAGAGCAGAACTACTTTTCAAGCTTCAATATGCATATGGGTCACTTGGAGATTTGTTAAAATGCAGATTCTGGCTCAGTAGGTCCGGGGTGTGGCCCAGGATTCTGCATTTCTAATAATCTTCCCAGTGGTGGCAGTGCTGGTCCCAGACCACACATTGTGTCAGGGGGAGCTGAGGTCAACTCCAGGCTGTGTGGCCTCAGGCAATCCACTCAGCATTTTTGTCCCAGTCCCTGAGTTCCGGTTTTTAGGGGTCTCCTGTTGACCCCTGAACTGGATGAAGGGGATAGAGAGTCAGATGTCTAAGGCACCAATGGCTAAGCGCTGCTAAAATGTCCCTGGGAGAACCATGTGGGTTTGAAAGGATAGCTTTGAGAAGGTACTGAGGTAGGGGTGAGCCCCTTGAGGAGGTTGTTCCACAGGGGGCTCCACAGAGGGTGGGCCCCAGTGACCTTTTTTTTGGGGGGGGGGACGGAGTCTCGCTCTGTCGCCAGATTGGAGTGCAGTGACGTCATCTCAGTTCACTGCAACCTCTGCCTCCCGGGTTCAAGCGATTCTCCCGTCTCAGCCTCCCGAGTAGCTACAGGCGCCTGCCACCATGCCCAGCTAATTTCAGTATTTTAGTAGAGCCGGGGTTTTCCATGTTGGCCAGGATGGTCTTGATCCCTCTTTTTTTTTTTTTTTTTTTTTTGAGACGGAGTCTCCCTCTGTCGCCCAGTGGCCGGATCTCAGCTCACTGCAAGCTCCGCCTCCCGGGTTTACGCCATTCTCCTGCCTCAGGCTCCCAAGTAGCTGGGACTACAGGCGCCGGCCACCTTGCCCAGCTAGTTTTTTTGGTATTTTTTAGTAGAGACGGGGTTTCACTGGGTTAGCTAGGATGGTCTCTATCTCCTGACCCTCGTGATCCGCCCCGTCTCGGCTCCCAAAGTGCTGGGATTTGCAGGCTTGAGCCACCGCGCCCGGCTTTTTTTTTTGTTTTTTTTTTTTTTTGAGATGGGTCTGGCCTCTGTCCCAGGCTGGAGTGCAGTGGCGCATCTCGGCTCACTGCAATGTTCTGCTCCAGGTTCACGCCAATTCTCTTGCCTCAGTCCTCCTGAGTAGGTGGGACTACAGGTGCCCACAGAGCAACAGACGCCCAGTCTAATTTTTTGTATTTTTAGTAGAGATCGGGGTTGGACCATGTTAGCCAGGATGGTCTCGATCTCCTGACCTCGTGATCCTCCACCTCAGCCTCCCAAAGGTGTTGGGAACTAAGACTAATCCCACCGCGTCCGGCAGGTCTTGGATCTCTTGACCTTGTAATCCGCCCACGCTCAGCCTCCCAAAGTGCTGGGATTGCAAGCATGAGCCACCTACAATCGGCCCGGCCAGCAACTTCTTTTTTTTAATTTAATTAATTTATTATTTATTGAGACTGAATCTTGCTCTGTCACCCAGCTGGAGTTGCAATGACTGTGTCTTGGCTCACTGCAACCTCCGCCCTCCTGGGTTCAACGATTCTCCTGCTCAGCCTCCTGAGTAGCTGGGACTACAGGTGCGTGCCACCACGCCCAGCTAATTTTTTGTAATTTTAGTAGAGACGGGGTTCCTGTGTAACCAGGATGGTCCTGGATCCCTGACCTCGTGATCCGCACCGCCTCGGCCTCCCAAAGTACTGGGATTACAAGCATAAGCCCCCCCGCGCCCTGCCGGCCCTTAGTAACTTCTAAGGGAGTGGTGAGGTAACTGCAGGGCTGCCTTACGAGGGATGGGCCGTGGGTGGCAAGATTGGCAGCTGAGTTGCAATTGTTCAGGCCAGTGGAGCAAGAGGCTGAAGCTGCCCAACTTCACATCTTCCTCTCTCCCTTCCTTAGACAACACCACTCCTCTTCCCACATGAATGCTTAAACCACATATTTAATTAGATTGCTGTGTAGGTGGGCCAGATGATTAGCTTGTCCAGGTTTACCTCAGACATCAGCTTTGCCGCACGTGTTCACAGAACGGCGTTCCCAGCTGAAATCTTAGATATTAAGTCCTAAGATGTTCTGCTTGCAGGAATGGGAGATACTTTCTGCAGGAGACCATTCATTAATTCATGGCCCCAGCAAGGTCTGACTCACCCTCTCTTCTGGCTTACCACACAACAGGCATCTGCCCCCCCACTCCCACCCCCCACCCACACCGCCTCCAAACCTCCACACCCCGCCCAAGCCTCCCACAAGAGAGAAGCCTCCTAGCCTAGCATTCAAGCGCCACGATCTGGCCCCTGCTCACACCTCTGCCTCATCTTCGGTACACCAGCCACACAGAAGCACTCCCAGTTTCCACCTCCACGCCTTTGTGTGCGATTTCCTCTGCCTCAAATGCCCTTCCCTGCTTTGGTCACCAAAAAAACACTTTTATTCATCCCTCTAAGCCTAAAATCAGAGGCTCCCTTTCTCAGAAGACTTCTCAGTTCCCTTCATGGCAGTGCTAACCTCCTCCCTGTGCCTTCTTTGTGATTTGCACAGACCTTACAGAAGGCATGAACTCTTGGCAGCAAATGGCTTAGGGGGAAGAAAAGGAGGAGGAGGATTCACAGGCTCATGTAGTAGAAAAGTTCAGGTGTTAGACACAGGCTTCCAAGGCAGCTGAGGCAAAGGGTGAAACCGTGCTCCTGGGCCCCTGCCTCTAGCTCTCTATTGATCTCACCTTCCTCTGCTCTCAAGCAGCCCCCAGGAGCCCCTGCCTTTACCCTGCTTGCTTTAAGTTCAACAGACAGCTTCCCTCTCCCGGTAGCCGCACAAGGTCCCAGAATGGATTCTTATCGATCCAGCGTGGGTCACGTGCTGGTTCTTGAACCAATCACTCTGGCCAAGGGATCAACAGCTCTGATTGGCCCAGCCTGAGTCACATGGCCACTCATGCGGAGCCAGAAGGTCTGGAGTGGGCAGGAGCGGATTCTGGAGGGAAATGAGGGTCCCAGAACCAGAGGCCCTGTGGGGATCCCGCAGCCAAACCCCACAAGTGCCCACCACAGACATCTCTTAGTGCTGTTTTCACAGTGTACCATGATTTATGTCTCTCCTCCAGGTAGGTAGGGTACCAGCATTCTAATTTATAACTCCAGAACATCATTCCAGCCCAGGGGAAGAGGAGTTTACCAAAGGATCATTAAATTGTACTTTTAGGCATTTAGTTGCTATGTGACCTACATAGCAAGTAAATCAGAACAGAGTCTGACAAGGATTTTGTGACATGTATATTAAGGTAATACTTCTTGACATCTTTAAAACCATAAATTGAGGTTTTCTCAGTGTCCATATTTGGACACAGGGTGAGTCCATGTGTCTCTCCTTGAATCCTCACGACAGAGGGGAGGAGGACTTCCTCCTTGACAAGTGACAAAACTAAGCCCAGAGTCCTTAAGTAGCTTATCTGAGGTGACACTGCTGGTGAGCGGAATTGCTAGAGGTTCATCCCAGGCTGCTGCCTCAGAACCTGTGCACTCTCCACTGCCCCTGTGCAGAGAGGGTGGCATACCTGGACTTTCTGGTGGTTTGCTGAATGAGTTCTCAATTCAGTGGGGCAGGGAGGGGAGGATCTCAAAAGCACTTCTATGGTTTGTTGAAAATACTCCTCTGTCTTGGTTCAGGCTCCCTCAGAGGCAGATCCTGAGGCAGGGATGCAAGTGCAGGCATTTTCCTTGGGAGGGGAGGCAGGGTGCACTGCTAAGAGAGGGCCTAATGAGACAGGGAGGGGAAGACAGCTCACCAAGAGAGTTCAGGCGCCAGCCACCTCCATGGGCAACTGGAGCGGAATGCCATGGAGATGTGCTGAGAGCCAGGGAGGACCAGAGCTCACAGTGTTGTATCTGAGGGGAAAGGAAGCGGGCATGTTTATTCCCCACTATCTTCAGCCATTGGTCAGGGCTGCTCCCAGGGGCAGGAAGTTGCTGACCCATCCAGCTGCAAGAAGAAGGCCTCCGGCACTGCCAGATGGATAGGGCAGTGTGGCCTGAAGAGGCTGGGGCCTCCCGCAGAGCACAGAGGCTGCCAGAAGCCTTTTCCTCCCAAGCTAAGAATCACTCTTCATAGAAAACAGGCCCAAATACTGGAAATCAGGGCATCACAGACCCTTACTGCTAGAGCGTCTCAGGCACCTGATCTGCAAAGCCTGGGGTGGCCCCTGGCAGATGTGGCTGGTTGGCCCCGTTCTTGCAGGATTGTTTCTTCTCTTTGCTTTTCCCTTCGCCCTTCTTGCTGTTTTCCTCAATTTTATGAGTATTGCACAAAGATGCTCATAAAGAATATACTGGGGCTCAAAATGCAGCATCTGTGGTTCGGTAAACAACACAAGGTAATTACTTTCCATTTCTTCTAAGAAAATTATAAAATATCTCAGACACACAAAGAGGAGAAACAGTAATGCAATGAATGAATACCCATGCACCTACCCCAAGCCGAAGAACTAGGCCATTGAAAGCTGATTCCATCACTTCAGGAACCCCAGCCCCAAGAGAGCATGAGACACAGAGGCTGGAGCCTAAGGACTCTGCTCTGCCCCTCGCAGCTATGGGCCTTGCAGAGTTCACTGCTTTGAGCCTCAGTGTCCTTATCTATGAAATGGTAATGCTAGTACCTACCTCCAGGAGGAAAGTGAAGAAATCTGTGAACTGATAAAAAAGTTTAAGTAGCTGGTGCCTTTTCTTTGGGTCTCCCTGTGTCAGAGTCCCTCTGCAATGTGGCCTGGAAGCTATTCCCATTAAAGAGTCTGTTTCCCATCACTTGAATGCAAGCGGACTTCCTGACTTGACTCGGCCAGGGGAATGTGGCAGGGGCGACTGTGTGCCAGTTCTGAGCCCAGGCCTGACAGGAGCTTGTGTGCTTCCTCTTGCTCTCATGCCGTGAGAACAAACCTGATCTAGGCTGGCTGTGGTGGCTCACACCTGTAATCCCAGCACTTTGGGAGTCCGAGACAGGCAGATCACTTGAGGCTAGGAGTTCAAGACCAGCCTGGCCAACATAGCAAAACTCCATCTCAACTAAAAAATACAAAATTCAGCTGGGTGCAGTGGCTCACACCTGTAATCCCAGCACTTTCGGAGGCCGAGGCGGGTGGATCACGAGGTCAGAAGATCGAGACCATCCTGGCTAACATGGTGAAACCCCGTCTCTACTAAAAACACAAAAAATTAGCTGGGCGTGGTGGTGGGTGCCTGTAATCCCAGCTACTCAGGAGGCTGAGACAGGAGAATGGCGTGAACCCAGGAGGCAGAACTTGCAGTGAGCCGAGATCACGCTGCTGCACACTAGCCTGGAGGACAGAGTGAGACTCTGTCACAAAAAANGGGTCACGTGCTGGTTCTTGAACCAATCACTCTGGCCAAGGGATCAACAGCTCTGATTGGCCCAGCCTGAGTCACATGGCCACTCATGCGGAGCCAGAAGGTCTGGAGTGGGCAGGAGCGGATTCTGGAGGGAAATGAGGGTCCCAGAACCAGAGGCCCTGTGGGGATCCCGCAGCCAAACCCCACAAGTGCCCACCACAGACATCTCTTAGTGCTGTTTTCACAGTGTACCATGATTTATGTCTCTCCTCCAGGTAGGTAGGGTACCAGCATTCTAATTTATAACTCCAGAACATCATTCCAGCCCAGGGGAAGAGGAGTTTACCAAAGGATCATTAAATTGTACTTTTTAGGCATTTAGTTGCTATGTGACCTACATAGCAAGTAAATCAGAACAGAGTCTGACAAGGATTTTTGTGACATGTATATTAAGGTAATACTTCTTGACATCTTTAAAACCATAAATTGAGGTTTTTCTCAGTGTCCATATTTGGACACAGGGTGAGTCCATGTGTCTCTCCTTGAATCCTCACGACAGAGGGGGAGGAGGACTTCCTCCTTGACAAGTGACAAAACTAAGCCCAGAGTCCTTAAGTAGCTTATCTGAGGTGACACTGCTGGTGAGCGGAATTGCTAGAGGTTCATCCCAGGCTGCTGCCTCAGAACCTGTGCACTCTCCACTGCCCCTGTGCAGAGAGGGTGGCATACCTGGACTTTCTGGTGGTTTGCTGAATGAGTTCTCAATTCAGTGGGGCAGGGAGGGGAGGATCTCAAAAGCACTTCTATGGTTTGTTGAAAATACTCCTCTGTCTTGGTTCAGGCTCCCTCAGAGGCAGATCCTGAGGCAGGGATGCAAGTGCAGGCATTTTCCTTGGGAGGGGAGGCAGGGTGCACTGCTAAGAGAGGGCCTAATGAGACAGGGAGGGGAAGACAGCTCACCAAGAGAGTTCAGGCGCCAGCCACCTCCATGGGCAACTGGAGCGGAATGCCATGGAGATGTGCTGAGAGCCAGGGAGGACCAGAGCTCACAGTGTTGTATCTGAGGGGAAAGGAAGCGGGCATGTTTATTCCCCACTATCTTCAGCCATTGGTCAGGGCTGCTCCCAGGGGCAGGAAGTTGCTGACCCATCCAGCTGCAAGAAGAAGGCCTCCGGCACTGCCAGATGGATAGGGCAGTGTGGCCTGAAGAGGCTGGGGCCTCCCGCAGAGCACAGAGGCTGCCAGAAGCCTTTTCCTCCCAAGCTAAGAATCACTCTTCATAGAAAACAGGCCCAAATACTGGAAATCAGGGCATCACAGACCCTTACTGCTAGAGCGTCTCAGGCACCTGATCTGCAAAGCCTGGGGTGGCCCCTGGCAGATGTGGCTGGTTGGCCCCGTTCTTGCAGGATTGTTTCTTCTCTTTGCTTTTCCCTTCGCCCTTCTTGCTGTTTTCCTCAATTTTTATGAGTATTGCACAAAGATGCTCATAAAGAATATACTGGGGGCTCAAAATGCAGCATCTGTGGTTCGGTAAACAACACAAGGTAATTACTTTCCATTTCTTCTAAGAAAATTATAAAATATCTCAGACACACAAAGAGGAGAAACAGTAATGCAATGAATGAATACCCATGCACCTACCCCCAAGCCGAAGAACTAGGCCATTGAAAGCTGATTCCATCACTTCAGGAACCCCCAGCCCCCAAGAGAGCATGAGACACAGAGGCTGGAGCCTAAGGACTCTGCTCTGCCCCTCGCAGCTATGGGCCTTGCAGAGTTCACTGCTTTGAGCCTCAGTGTCCTTATCTATGAAATGGTAATGCTAGTACCTACCTCCAGGAGGAAAGTGAAGAAATCTGTGAACTGATAAAAAAGTTTAAGTAGCTGGTGCCTTTTCTTTGGGTCTCCCTGTGTCAGAGTCCCTCTGCAATGTGGCCTGGAAGCTATTCCCATTAAAGAGTCTGTTTCCCATCACTTGAATGCAAGCGGACTTCCTGACTTGACTCGGCCAGGGGAATGTGGCAGGGGCGACTGTGTGCCAGTTCTGAGCCCAGGCCTGACAGGAGCTTGTGTGCTTCCTCTTGCTCTCATGCCGTGAGAACAAACCTGATCTAGGCTGGCTGTGGTGGCTCACACCTGTAATCCCAGCACTTTGGGAGTCCGAGACAGGCAGATCACTTGAGGCTAGGAGTTCAAGACCAGCCTGGCCAACATAGCAAAACTCCATCTCAACTAAAAAATACAAAAATTCAGCTGGGTGCAGTGGCTCACACCTGTAATCCCAGCACTTTCGGAGGCCGAGGCGGGTGGATCACGAGGTCAGAAGATCGAGACCATCCTGGCTAACATGGTGAAACCCCGTCTCTACTAAAACACAAAAAATTAGCTGGGCGTGGTGGTGGGTGCCTGTAATCCCAGCTACTCAGGAGGCTGAGACAGGAGAATGGCGTGAACCCAGGAGGCAGAACTTGCAGTGAGCCGAGATCACGCTGCTGCACACTAGCCTGGAGGACAGAGTGAGACTCTGTCACAAAAAAAAAAAAAAAAAAAAAAAAAAAAAAAAAAAAAAAAAAAAATTCACTGGGCCTGGTGGCATATGCTTGTAATCCCAGCTAGTCGGGAGGCTGAGACAGAGAATTGCTTAAACCCAGGAGGCAGAGGTGGCAGTGAGCTGGTATCACGTCACTGCACTCCAGCCTGGGTGACAGAGGGAGACTATCTCAAAAACAAACAAACACCTGATCTAGCCTGCTGCAGGGCCAACATTTTCACTGAGTTTCCTGATAAACTCAAAAGGACCTCTCCATCTCTTTTCCTTTTTACATGACTGCAATCTTTGCTGAGGAAGTTTCCACGACAATAGAGGTCTCAGCAAAAACGGGCAACAGTAAGGCTGGCCACTTCTCAGTGACTGTCAGCAAACACAGATACAAGGATACTCACGTCCTTCCACCCCAGCAGGGATCCTGTGGGTGAGCTCGTCAGCGCCAGGGAGCGTGTCTGTTACAGCAGCAGTATTAATGTATTTGCTTACACAGGTATCCCCATTGCTTGCGGGGAAAAAAAGATGTGCATGAACTTCGTGTCAGTGAATGCTGCCTCCTGACACATTTTTCTTGTTACATCTCTTTTCCCTGTCACAGTCATTTTGGTCACATTTTATCCTGTTACAGTAACATACAAATATCCTGACATTTCTTCAGAGATCTTTGGAAGTCCTATTTCCTCCTGACTGCCAAGAAAAAAAGGACAATGAGACCTTATATCGTAAGTCATCCTAAGTCACACCACCCCCGCCCATCAAGAACTACTTCAGAACAGAAACTTGTCAGTTAGCTACTGCTGTGTAACAAACACTACAAACTCAATGCCTAAAACAGTAAATGTTGCTTATAAGACTACAGATCTACAGATCAGCCGGGTGATTCCCCTGGTCTCAGGTAGGATCGCTCACATGTCTGAGGTGAGCTGAGAGTCAGGTAGGCAGCCCTGCCGATCTGTCCTGGGCTCTCTCCCTTGTTTGGGGGTCAGATGGCTGCTTCAGGCTGGTGCAGGTTGTATGCCGGGACTCCTGGGCTCTCCTTCATGTGGTTCAGCACCCTCCAGTAGGCTACAGAGAGGATTTGTTCTCATGGCATGAGAGCGAGAGGAAGCACGTGAGCACTTTCAGGCCTGGGTTAGAACTGGTGTACAGTCACCCCTGCCACATTCTCCTGGCAAGTCAAGTCAGGAAGTCAGCTCGCATTCAAGTGACAGGGAAATAGACTCCCCTTTATATGGGAGGAGCTGCAAGGTCATATTGCAGAGAGATGCAGACACAGAGAGGCCATTAATACAATCAATCTTTTACAAAAGGGAAACATTCTGGAATGGTTGGCCTGTCTCATCTGCTACTACCCACAGCTAAGGCCTGTGGTCTTCAAACTGGCAAGGTTCAGTCTTGCTCTAGAGTGGAAGGGAGGAAGAAAAGAGGAAGGGAGGATTGGGATGTGGGCAACCCTCTGTTCCCTCCCTGTCTACTTACACCTGAGGGGCTGGGGAGGATTTTCTGGAATACTGTGTGCTCCATGCATCCAACTTGGAGCTCCTAATACTTAATAAGTCCCCAAGATAGTCCTGTGAGTTGGCTTATTAGGGCATTACTATTACATAAACTAGCCACTAATTGTTAAATGTATTTACCCAAGTCTCTGAGCCACAAGATAAACACTCATGTTCTGGTGGCATCACTGCCTTGACAATCAGGCTCATTTAATCCAGAGCTCCTTGCAATAACTGCATGTTGAAGGGGTGCTCCTTGTGTGAATTTGGGGGACTCTATGAGAGAGATTCCAAGGAGGCTGTCCCCCAGTCACACCACCCACCAGCCTGAACTTCAGAGCCTCCTCTATGCTCGCTGAGGCCTTGTTGCCTGGCTGGCCCCTCGACCACCCTCACTTGTCTCCCCTGTACTGGTCACTCATCTGCCTGCTCGAGAGAGACCACAGCCTTAAGAGTTAGATTTGGCTAAGGATCTGAGCTCCACCACTCTGCTGAGTTGGTCTGGGACATTTAAAAAATCTTCTCTGGAACTGCATTTCCTCATCCACAAAGTGGATGTAGAAGATCAACATTGCTGTGGAAGTTTACTCAGAGTAAAAACCAAAGTCCTTACAAAGCTCTTAAAGGCAAAATAACCTGGCCTCTGTTCCCCCTCTGAACTCATCCTCTATTCACCTCCCCTCACTCATTTCCCTCCAGCAACATGGGCCTCCCCACTCTTCCAGGCACTCTGCTGCCTCGAGGCATTCACATATGCTGTTCCTTCTGCTGCAACGCTCTTCCCTCAGACATCATGCGGCTCCCTCCCTCATCTCCTGCAGGTCTTTGCTGAAATTCACCTTCTGCCTATCTGCCAGGACTGTCTAAATGCAGCCGCCCTCCACAACACCCCCACCTTCCTTCCCTGCTTGGCTTTCTCCTTATTTCTCAACACGGTCTAACTTACTGTGCAGTTCATCAAATTCAGATGTCACCAGTAGCAAGATGAGCTATTAGTTTATGCACCATGAAGAAAGAAAAACATGCCAATTAAACGGCAGAACAAGACTAAGATACCATTGATGTAGGACACACTCTGATTTCAGAAATGTTAAATGTCAGGGGGAAATCAGCATCATAGAATCGCTGAAGTCTAGTGTATTTTACTTATTTATGTTGTTTATTTTCTGTTTCCCCACTAGAATGGCAGCTCCATGAGGGCAGGGTCTTTACCTGGTTTGCTCACTGCTCAGTGCCTAGGACAGTTCCTTGCATATAGGACGTACTTTTTAAACACGGTTGAGCATTGAAAGATTTATCTCTGCCCCTAAAAGAAAGTCCAAGACCTGGGACTTCCTTAATACTGTCCAAGTGGGCTATGTGAATATTCGACCCAAGATGGGGCAAGAACTTTCCTGGCACCAGAGCAGTAGCCAGCACACAGTAAATGCTCAATAAATATTCATTCATAATAGTCTGAGATGCTGTCTTGGATCCAAAACTCAAGACTGACGTAGGGCTGCTAGAACACCTGAGAGCAAAGGGTTTGCCTCTGACGGGGCTGTGCTAGGGTCACTGCTACACATGGATGGCACCCCCAGGCCTGTGGGGCACACTGCTTGTGTGGTGGAACCTGGCCACCCTTGCTTCATGCTTCCATGCCTTGGTGGCTGGACCCAGTGGGAAAGAGGATGTGGACGATGTGTCACCATGGGACAATGTGAGCATGGCAGTTCCCAGGAGCTGTCAGGGGCTGGAGAGTGGTAACTTGTCCCATCTTCACATTCACAGGGGTCCTCACACATTCACAGGTGATGTTCCTGAGATGGGGGTTACATTTTATGTGAATTTGAGGCAGTGTTGTGTTAAAATATTAATGAAGTCTCATTCTAAATACAAAACTGGAAATAATATAAATCTTCCTACCCACTATCTCCCGCCCCGCACACACACACTAAGCAGTGGCAGGAAATTCAGTTGTCTGATAGCACTTTCATAGTGGGCAGGTTGGGTCTGTGAGTCCCATTGCACTGTTGCCACACGGTGGCGCCACACTGGCAGTAAGCAGAAGTGTCCATGTTGGTCTTGAATTATGAGTTTTGAGTTATGCAAGGTCTTCAGGAACACATCCCTCACATACACCTTCTTGTGCCTTGGGGTTATGTTGTTAAAAGTCTTCATTAATTCACTTGAACTGTTTAAAAATATGCCACTTTGTGACATTATTTCTCCATGATTTATGATATCAGGAGCCCTCCCAATATGAAAGTGGCCTGGTGTCTCTCGCCTCTGAGTTGACCCAGCACCCCTTCTTGATGGAGCCTTCTCTGTGAACCCCCTCTCTACGAGACAGTCACCATCTCCTGCCTCCACCCATCCCCATGGACTTCCCCACATACGGTCATGAATCAAATACTCCCAGCACCCAGCGTAGCAAGGTCTTATGCTGGGAACTGGACGTTGGAGATGAACCAGACAGGGCTTCCCAGCACCTAGGAGCCATGGGTCCCCAGGGGAAGCATCAAACAGGAGTCAGGGGAGGTCTCCTGCAGGACATGATGCCTGAACTGAGTCTTGACATTCTTTGGGTTGAGAGTGTGGATGTGAACACAAAATTATCAATTACCCACTTAGGTGCTTGTCTCGTTTGCTAGACCACGATCTCCTTGAAGTAGGTAAACACATGGAATTTATCTGTTTCCTGCCTTTCTGCTTAACATTGGAAATGGCCAAGTAAGTTAAGTATGGTAAAGGGCTTAGAACCATGCCTCATGTGTAGTAAAGATTATGTAAGTGCCAGCTGTTATTCTTGTTGTCACTGCTGCTATTGCTTTTATAATTAGCCAGAATCAATGTATATGGAATAACTCAGGAAATGAAAGAGTGAGGGATGTGGTGGAAAGAGCCTCAGACCAGAGATCAAAAGCTTCGACTTGAGTCCAGGCTTTGCCCCTAGTTAGCTGAGATCCTCAGTTCAACTTTTATAAAGTGGGGATAATTAAACCACTCAGGCCCAGGTGTTATAATGGTTAGAGGAAATTACAAAGCACATGTATGAAGCAACAAGCATATGGTAGATGCTCGGTGTGAATTCTGTTTACCTTTCTTGTCTTATGGTGCTGAGACACTTAGCACAGGACTGTGTGCATGTATGTACTCAATAAATATTTGTTAATGAATTGATAAGTAATATTCTCATTGTTTAAAGAATATTAGTCATGGGATATGTTCACTGTCTCAGACAAACTCTTAGCCAGGAATGGGAAATATATGCTGTATGAACCTCTGCTCCCCACTCACTCACCCAAGGCAGACATTACTAATCAATGATGGCACTCTATGTTAGTCAGGACTCTTTTTGTTGGAAATGACCAACCAGCTTGAGCAAAAAGGGGTTTGTTATATAGATAATGGAGTAACTCAAAAAACCAAAGAAGAAGCTGCAGGCAGCAGCGCAGCCCCTGGGCCCTCCTGGGAACCTCACTGGACCCCTCTCTCCCCTCTTCGTTTCTCCTCTAGGTATCTGTATGTTTGCAAGCATTCTTTCAGGCAGGGCTCCTGGGGACGGCAGCTGGTAGCTCTGAAGTTACCTCCTTCCCAGTTCATGATTCAGAGGTAAGATGGACAGTATGCTTCCCTTCCCCATCCTGAAAACTTCAGGGGAGGCTTCTGATTGGCCTGCTGGGGTCATATATTCAGTGGAAGGGGGGCTCTTTGTTACCAGGACTGGCAGCCCAGAGAACCACATGAAGTCAGAGAGGAGCCATTTTCCAGAATAAAGGAGAAAGAGAAGCTGGAAAGACACCAGTGATGAAGGTTCACTCCTGACCACAGAGCTGGGATAGCGCCTCAGAATCCTTCTCAACACAGTGCCCAATCAGAATCAGCACTCAAGACAAAATCTACTTGAGATTTAGACCAAGCCTACATACAGGGAGGTTCATGGCATTGTATGAACCTGCAGAGGATTCTATTGGAAACTAGCTGAGCCTGGGTTTGAATCTGAGCTGTCAGGCCAGCGGGCAAGTTGCTGCACCTCTCCAAGCCTCAGTTTCCTCATCTGGTACAATGGGCTGAATGCTTGTGTTCCCCCACAAATTCATATGCTGAAATCCTAATCCCCAATGTGATGGCATTAGGAGGTGGGGCCCTTGGGAGGTGATTAGGTCACCTAATTAGGATAGAATCCTCACGGATGGGATTAGTGCCTTATAAAAAGATACAACAGAGCTTACCTTTTTTCTTTGTTCTATGCCATGTGAGGACACAATAATAAGATGCCCATCTGCAAATCAGGAAGGAGGACCTCTCCAGACACTGAATCTGCTGCTGCCTTGATCTTGGACTTCCCAGCCTCCAGAACTGCAAAACATAAATGTGTGTTATTTAAGCCAGCCAGTCTATGATAGTTGGTTACATCAGCTTGAGCGGGCTAAGACCTCTGGTAAGTGAGTATAATAATGCCAAACTCAGAGGTTCTGTAAGGGTAGATGAGACACTCTGTGTAAACTTCAGCACAATCCCTGGAAGATAGTCAACATTCAATAAATGTTACCTCTTTTCTGAGTGTGGGTTCCCTGAGAGGCAGATTCTGAGACTAAGATTTCCATGCAAGTGGTTTAGTCGGTAGGTAATCCAGAAGCCAAGAAAAACACACAGGGAAGTGAGAGAGAGCAATGATGGTACTAATGAGCAAGTTACCACTGTGGGCAACTGAGGTTCAATCCTGCTGGAGACCTTTGAGTGGTTGTTGTTCCCCAACCCCCATCCCACGAGGGGTGAGGGAGCTGGGGTATTTATGCACCAGCTGCCATTGATTACTAGTTGAGGGCTGCTCCTGGGCATTCACTCCCAGGCATTTCCAGCTTGCCCTTTGCCTGGGCTGAGCTTACTCCTGCAGCCAGAGAACCGCTGCAGGCAGAGTCACAGACTTCTTATTGTTTGTAATAAGAAGTCACCAGCAGGAGGGCACTGACAGTGGCAGCATCACTTCAGATATTATCAAGGGAATCCATAAGCCTTACAGCACAGCACACACAGAGGGATGATCTTACCAAAGTGTTTCTTCTAGGGGAGCTGGAGTTAAATGGCATGGTCCTTCTTCAGTCCACAGATCCTGGTACCCCGTTTGTCCTCTGAGTTCCTGACCTCAGTTTTTATCTGCCACATGCAAGTTTTTTTCCTGGCACTAGAGTATGCCATTCTTCACCTCTGATCTAGGCAGAGCTCTAGCTCCCTGGAGAGCAGGAGCTTTCTTCACTGGGCAAGCTGGAGGCTGACTACTTCCCCAATACTGAGGCAAACCCAGAAGAGTGCTGACTTCTGGAGCGTCCATGCTGAGCTCTTGGAGGCCAAGTGCTGGGCATTCAACCAATGCATAAACAGGGCATTTGTACAACAAATAAGGTCAGTCATAGATCCCACACACCCCTTATATTCTTACCCAGCCATTCATTTCTGGGCTGCCTTCTTCTAACCAACCTTCATCCACATGAACTAGGTGCTGCCTGGCTTCTTCCAGATCCTCCCAGGACATCTAGTTTTTTTCTTTAATATAGTATGTATTTAGAGACATTTCATATAAAATAAAAGTCATGATTTTAAAGTGTAAACTTCAGTGGTTTTTCGTGCATTCACTATGTTGTGCAGCCATTACCACTATCTAATTCTAGAACATTTCCATCTTCCCCAAAGAAATCCCATACCCTTTAGCAGTTAGTCCCAAATTCTCCTCTCCCATTCCCTGCAAATCACTAATCTACTTTGTGTCTCTATGAATTTGTCTGTTCTGGATATTTTATATATGGAATCATATAACAAGTGGCCTTTTGTAACTGGCTTCTGTCACTTAGTGCAGTGTTTTCAAGGTTTATCCATTTTGTAGCATGACTGGTAAGGACTTCATTCATTTTTGACAATGAACAATATTGCATTGTATGAATACACCACACTTTCTTCATCCATTCATTCATCGATGGACACTTGGGTTGTTTCCACCCTTTGGCTATTATCCATAATGCTCTATGAATATTCATCCACTGTACAAGATTTTGTGCAAATATGTTTTCAGTTTGCTGTGGTTTAAATGTGTCCCCAAAGGGTCATGTCTTGGAAACTTAATTTCCAATGCAACAGTGTTGGGAGATGGAACCTAATGGGAGGTGTTTAGGTTCTGAGGGCCCTGCCCTCATGAATGGATTAATATTGTTACTGTGGGAGTGGGTTAGTTTTTGCAGGAGTAGATTTGTTATAAAAGCGAGTTCAGCCCACTCTTGCCCTGTCTTACTTTCTCTTGCCCATGTGTTGCCTTCCACTATGTTATGATGCAACAAGAAGGCCCTCACCAGATACAGGTGCTCAGTCTTGGACTTTCCAGCCTTCAGAACTGTGGGCCAAGTAAGTTTCTGTTCCTTATAAATTACCCAGTCTGTGCTATTGTTGTAGCAGCACAAAATGGACTAAGACACAGATCTCTAGACTATCTAGGTTGGAGTGGAATTGCTGGCTCATATAGTTATTCTATGTTTAACTGTTTGAAGAACTGCCACACTGTTTTCCAAAGTAACTCCACCATTTTACATTCCCACCAGCAATGTATGAGAGTTTCAATTTCTTCACATTATTGCCAATATTTATTCTCTGTTTTTGAGGTTTTTTCCATTCTAGCCATCCTAGTGGGTGTGAAGTGATATCTCATTGTGGTTTTGATTTGCATTTCCCTGATGGTTAATGATGTTGAGCATCTTTTCACAGAGCATCTAGTTTTGATCACCACCCAATATGAAGGGAAACTCTTAGTCTTGGGCTTCAGTTTTTAGCATCTGTCAGACTCAAGCTTTGCCACTCCTTGGCCATAAGCAGTTCCCTTAATCTGCTCTCAAACCGAGCCCAACCCTCAACTTCCTGGGAGCTTTGACCTTCTGGTCAAATCAATGCCTTCTCTTAGTCAGGATTCTTTTGGTTGAAAGTGTTAGAAACCCAACTCACACTGGTTTGAACACAAAAGGGGATTTATTGCCTCGAGCACCTAATAAATCCCAGGGTAATAATAGCTTCAGGCATGCCTGGATGTAGGTACCCAATGGATGTCATCAGAAGCTTTCTCTTGCTCCCAGTCTGAGCTCTACTTTCTTTTAGGTCAGCTTTATTCTGTGATGGGCTCTTTCCTCTTATGGTAAGAAGACTTTTGGAAGCCCCAGTCTCACCTCTTTGCAGTTAGCAACATCAGTGGAAAGAAGCCTTCTCTTGCTCAAAAGCTCCAGCTAAGTTCCCAGGATTGTCCCTAACTGGACTAACTTGAGTCATGTGCCCATCTTAAACTAATGACAGTGGTTATGGCAATGGAATTTGCTGAGTGGCTAGGCCTGGGTCAAATCTGCAACCTTAGAGCTAAATGTGGGGTCAATTCCTTCTAAACCATGTAATCTGAGAGTGAGAAAGTTACGGTTTCCCATAATAAATTGGGGTGCTACTGCCAGAAGGGAGAATGGATACTGGACAGATAGAAACTTCAGGTCTCCACTGGCCCTTTAGACCTGGCATCAAGGGCCTTGTTCCTATTTCTGTGTCCCAGCAAGATACTCACTGTCTTGTCTCATTCCATGACAATGCAATAGATTAATGTCTGGGAACCTGTCCCAGATGAAGACAGTCAGAGAGAGTGAAAAGTTGGTCCTTCCAAGAGACCAGGGGAAGAATAAGCAGAAGCCATTACAAAACTCACACTTTTGCTTCTTGGTTTAGTTCATTTGGGCTGTGATAACAGAATACCTTAGATTGGATGGCTTATAAGCAACAGAAATGTATTTCTCACAGTTCTGAAGGTTGGGAAGTCCAAGTTCAAGATGCCAGCAGAATTGGTGTTTGGTGAGGGCCCACTTTCTTGTTGATAGATGGCACCTTCTAGCAATTGTCACATGGTAGAAGAGGTGAGGGAGTTCTCTGGGGCCTCTTTCATAAGGAACCCACCTTCTGACACCATCATGTTGGAATTTAGGATTTCAACATGTGAATTTCAGGGGGACACAAATTTTCCATCTATAACATTTGTCCAGAATTGATTGTGAGAAATAAACAGACTTCTTTGTTGATTTGTTTACACAAAGAGAAACCCATTTTTTTTAATGATAAAATATTTCTCACACTAATGATCCTCCCTAGAGCTTACAAGAGTTGGAGTTTGATTTGAGGTGTTTTTGTTTGTTTCCTCTAAATTACCAGGAGGACTTGTTTTTTCTTCCAGCGGCAGGAAGCAGCATTCCACCTGAAGAAAAATTGTCATCATCATGCCTCTCTGTTCCTCAGCAGCCAATGGCTGACTCACTCCCTTGGCCCTGGGAGGCTTGGTCACTCGGCTCTGATTGTGAAGTGTGTGCAGATAGTGTGTTCACATCCAAAATCATGCATGCACACACAACTCCGAAACACAACCTCACGTGTTCTCTGTGCCAACCACACAAATGCACCATGCCTGAAGGGGGTGTGTCCTCCCCACACAGTGGGGTGCCGACAGAAGCCATTCTGCAAAGGCTTGTTAATTCTTAGACAGTCTGGTGTGAATATCGTGCTGACATTTATAGCGTGTCTTCGCCACACTCTGTCTCGCCCACGCTGAACCACGCACCTGCAGGAGGGAATGCTGGTATCAACGCAGCAGATGTTGTGTGCCCTGGGAATGCTTAAATATGTACTCTCTACAGAAGGCGTGTGTTACCCAAACACAGACCTGAGAGAGGGGGACCAGGAGGGAAGAGAAAAGGGGAGATGTGGTCTGGCTTCCCCGAGCCTATCTCTGGGTGCCCTGGATGCCTGATAAATTCCAGCCTTGGATGAAAACAAAAGGCTTTATCTTTTAAAACAAGTTTAGGAAGATGTTAGACTTTATTATATAGAAAAATATAACAAAACAAAACATGGGCTGTGGAGTCAGAGAAACGTGGTTTTAAGTCCCAGTTCTACAATTTAACAAACTACATGACCTTGGGTCAATCACTTAGCCTCTCTGAGCCTTCTCACCAGTAAAATGGAGCTCACAGAGGCATCTATTTCTCAGGGTTGTGGTCAAGGAAAGTTAGGTTAGTGATTCATATGCTGGAACATAAAGAAATACTCCTTTATTTGAACTTCTAAGTCATGGGTGGCATGCCAGGGTGACTTTGCCCTGATATTAGGGTTACTAGGGTCCTTTTCTAGTTGTCCTGGATCTCAGCATCCTGCCTCCAACCCTGGTATTCTCACTCATACCAAGGGTGGATCCACAGGTCATCTCCCCTGCAGATTCAGCCCCTTCCCAGTTCCCAAGTATCTCTGGGCTTGAGGGGAACACATATTATGTTGCTCAATACTGTCCTGGTTGCAAGTGACAGAAAATGGAAATTTATTGGTTTGTGTGATTAGAAAGTTTGAGGGTGAGTGGGTGCAGTGGCTCACACCTGTAATCCCAGCAGTTTGGGAGGCTGAGGCAGGAGGATCACTTGATGTCAAGAGTTCAACACCAGCCTGGGCAAGAGAGGGAGACATGTTTCTCAAAAAAAAAAAAAAAAATTAAATTAAATATCCAGGCAGGCCACTAGCAGCATCGGGCTCATGCCCAGCTGAGAAAAGGTAAGCCTCTATCCCCTCATCCCCAGCAGCAACCCTGAGATGTGCTCTGGCAGAGCAGGCACAGTGCCTGGAGAATGCACCACACCTATTGGCTCAGACTTGGGTCATGTGCTAAACCTGAGTGGGGAGCCTCAGCTGGACAAATGGTGGGAGGCTAGCTCCCCATGACAAAAATTGGCATTCTTGCTGGTAAAGCAGGGCGGGATGCTGTCAAGACAAACCGCAGCCATCTACCGTATGTGTCAGCCTCATGTCATGGCTCAGGGAGCTTTGCATGGAGCCTGGTCCTGCCTGCTTTCACCTGGGACCCCATGTCCCTGCCCTGACCACTGACTTCTTCTCCAGATCAGTCTTGGAAGAATGGGTTTAATACCACCTGCTTGTGTGTTGTGAGCATTCAATGGAGCATGTCAGGAAATGCTTAGCTCATTGTGCAGAGGTAAGTCTTTATGCCACCCAAACCATCTGCTCCTCCTGGATCCAGGAGCCTTGCAGACAGGCTGGGGCCATGACACTGAGTTCTGGCCAGTGGAATGTGGATGGGAATAGTTTACACACTTGCTTCCAGACCTGGCTATCAAACAGCCCAGGCCATCTTCCGTGGTATATCCCTGGTTTATGATATGGAAGCAAAGGGATCTAAGATGGTGGAGCCACCTGATGCAGTAAGTCCCAATACCTGGGTGCTGTGGTTTGAATAAGGTGACCTCCAAAACACATGTTGAAGTATAATTGCCATTGTAACAGTATTAAGAGGTGGGACCTTTAAGAGGGGATTAAGCCACGAGAGTGGGATTAACGCTGTCATAAAAAGGCAAATTCAGCCCCTTCTTGCTCTCTTTTGTTCTTCTACCTTTGACCCTGTGCTGATAAGATGTTCTTCCATCATACGATAATGCAGCAAAAAGGCCCTCACAAGACACCAGCACCTTGATCTTGGACTTCCCAGCCTCCAGTACTGTGCTAAAATACATTTCTGTTCATTATAAATTATCCAGACTGTGGTATTTTGTTACGGCAGCACAAAAAGACTAAGAAATGTAGTCACCGTGTGTAGGAGAGCAACAAATAAACCTCTGATATGTTAAGTCAGTGGTTCTCCAAGAGGCAATGTCTGGAAATATTTTTGGTTGTCACTACTGGGACTAGGGTGGGGAGCTAGTACTGGCATCTAGTGGGGAGAGATCAAGGATGTGGCTAAATATCCTACAATGCACAGGACAGCCCCCGCAACTAAGAATTATTCAGCCCCAAATGTCAGTAGTGCTGAAGTTCAGAATCCCTGCTCTAAAATGTGGGCACCTTGAGAGAAGGAATGTTGTCATTGTCCTGCTGAAAACCCTCCAATGGCCTCTATCACACTCAGGATAAATTTCCAGTCCCTTACTTTGGTCTACAAAGCCCCACAGGACCTGGATCCTGCCCACCACCCCTTCGACCTCACATCCTACTTCTTTCTGTCACCCACTTCTGGACCTCTTTCCAACCTAAGGACTTCACACTTGCTGTTAAATCCTTAAATACATTTCTCCCTGTTCTTCCAGGTATTCAGTTATGGCTTAAATATCATCTCCTCTGAGATACCTTCACTTGTCGCAGTCTCTATTAGATTCATTCTCACCTCTTGATTCTCTAATCGCACCACATTGCCATGATCCTTTCACAGCAATGACCATGATGTAATGTGCCCTGCCTCCTTGTAGGGGTGTGGTAGGGGTGGTGTCTGCCTTCCCTCTGGAGTGTGAGGAACATGAAGACCAGATAAATAATGGATAGAAAGGGTCATCTTTGCAGTCAGACAGCCCCAGGTTTTACTTCCGGTTCCAGCACCAACTGTGAGTCCCTTCACTCTCCCGGCCTCCATCTCCTCATCTGCAGAATGGGAATACGAATACTCACAGGTTGCTATGAGGATTAAATGGGATAGTGTACAGAGAGCACTTGGCCCAATTTGCAGTAGAGAACAGTCACTTATAAGGTGTCTTGACTATCAAATGCACGAATAAAAGTGTAAAGACAGTCAAGTCCTTGCATGCTGTTGTTTTTAGGGATGAACTCTTGGGAGGAAGGTGGAATTGGGGTGCCTGGGTGGAGGCTCCTTGGAATGGTAGGATGAAGAAGGTGTGTGCTCAAGAACAAAGCTCGGTTACCCCAGGCAGCTTCTGCATCTCCCTCTCTTGACACAGCACCACAGCGGCTGGCAAGACCTCGTTCCTCCTTTAAAACTGCGACCCTAGCTCCCTTCCTTCAAGTCACTGTCCCCAGGACTGTTCTTCCTGATGCCTCTCTCTTGCAAGACCCAGGAGGGAGGCAGCCACCACTGTTATGGTCCTTCTTTCAAGAAGCACACCCCTCCCCCAAGAGCACCTCCTAGCACTGTCTCTATCTGTGTCTGTCTAGACCAGGCAGGAAATTAAAGTGGGTATCAGGGCATTTGCAATAAATAGCTCAGGCCCCAGGCTGAGACCCGTGTGTCTACAAAACGGAATGTGATTGAGGGACCTCTTTCTTTCAAGTACAGTCTCATATCAGACTGTTGGGGCCACAGAGAAACTTGGATTGTTTCCATCTCTGCATGTATGAAGGGTAAGGACAGCAGGGAGGATGCAGAGAAGGTGGCGAACCAGGGGAGAGACGGGACCGTGAGCTTAGGCGCTCCTGCATCCCTGCGGGTGGGCCAGTGGACCTCCCTGAACCTCCATTCCCTCATCTGTGTGGTGGACATGTTAACATACCTGCAGCTTAGGCTGCAGTGAAACTTAAACGAGTTCAAATACGTAAAGCACTCTGATCTTTATGCTTTCCTTCCTTCTCCTGATTGTGGGCTTAGTTTGTTCTTTTCCTAATTCCTTGAGTTGTAACGTTAAGTTACTTATTTGAGATCCTTCTTCTTTTTTGATGTAGGCACTTGTTATAAATCTTTCTTCTTTTTTGATGTAGGCACTTGTTCATTGCAGCATTATTCACAATAGCTAAGATATGAAACCAGCCTAAATGTCTATCAATAGATAAGTGGATAAAGAAAATGTGATGCATATATGTATGCAATGGAAAATATTCAGCCTTAAAAAGGAGGGGGGAATCTGTCATTTTTGACACTGTGGATGAACCTGGAGGACATTATGCTGAGTTAAGTAAGCCAAGCACAGAAAGACAAATACTGCATGATCTTACTTACATGTGGAATCGAACAAAGCTGAACTCACAGAAGTGGAGGGTAGGATGGTGGTTAGCAGAAGCTGTGGGAGAGGGGTGGATGGGGAAAGGAGATGTTGATCAAAGGGCACAAAGTCTCAGTTGGACAGGAGGAATAAGCATTACCGATCTACTGCACAGTATGGTGACTATAATAAATAGTAATGCATTATACATTACAAAATTGCTAAAAGAGTAAATTTTAAACGATTTAACCACAAAAAGAGGTATGTGAGGTGATGGATTTGTTAATTAACCTGGTTTAATCATTCCACATTGTCAACATCTATCAGAACATCACTTGTACCCCATACATATGTACAGCTATTATTTGTCAATTAAAAATAAAATTTTAAAACTATTTACAGTGCCTCTTGAGAGTGGGCTGATCTAGGCAACTTGCTTCCAAAGAGTAGATAAGGAAAGTGGGGAAAAATGACTTTACAGTGGAGAAACCTGGCAGACACTACCTTGAGCCAGGTGACCAAGGTTACTATCCGTGAAGTCATTTCAGCAGCACATACCCCTGATACGATGCGATGAAGATGCCACTTCACCTCTGCGGTATGCCTCCCCAAAACTCATGATCCCATGCAAACTCTGAGAAAAATATCACACACATCCACATTGAGCCATATTCTGTAAGACACCTGATCTATATTGTTTAAAACAATCGAGGTCATCAGAAACAAGGAAAGTCTGAGAATTTGTTACCGACCGGAGGAGACTAAGGAGATGTGACAGTTAAATTCAATGTGGTGTCCTGCGTGGGACCCTGGGAGAACGACATTGGGAAAAACTGGTGACATTCAGTAAAGGGTGGAGTTTAATTAACAGCATGAACCAAGATTGGTTTCTTAGTTGTGATGAATGGACAATGAAGTAAAGTGTTAGCAACATAGGAAATGGTGTGGGGTGTGTGGGAATTCTGCACTATCTTTGCAAATTTTCTGTATATATAAAGGTGTTTGAAAAATTTTTAAAGTGTATTCAAAGAAAAAAAACATAACATACTTACCAGAGTCCTTGGCACACAGTGGCTGATATATGAAGGCTCACAGCTAGTGGACATAAAGCAAGTTCTGTTTGGTCTCTTAGGCATACACCTGTCCTTAAAACAGAGGTATATTGTCGCCTCCCTTGCTGTGTGTCCATGGGAAGCATGCAGATAGGGAACTGTTCTGGCTAAAATAGTCTCTTCTGAATCTGGCAGCCACACGGATCCCATGAAGCCCTAAGTTGGGCCACAGACCCCTTCTGCCCAGTTCTCCCCATGGTTCCCATTTCACACAGAGTAAATGCCAAGTCCCTATAAGTGGCCTGAGAAGCACCAAGAGATGTGGGGACCCCACTTCCATGCTCTCTGGCCTCCATCCTATCCTGACTCCTTTAGCCACGTGAGCCTGCCGGCCTGGGTGCTGCTGACATCTGGCCATACTCCACCCAGAGAGCTCTGCTCCCCAGAGCCCCTACAAGGCAAGAAGGTCTCCTTCTCTGTGTGCCTCCCCAAATGTGAGTGCTCTCCTTTTCACCCTTTAGTTCCTGCCTGTGCCCCACCGTGGTTCCAACCAAAGTTTGTTTCCGTCTTCCTGCTGTGGGGGGTGAGGGTTGCTGCACCCCACTGACTGGCCTCCCTGGCAGGAAAGGGCAGCCAGCTCCCCAGCAGCTGGGCCTGGAGAGGGCATGCACACAGAGCAGTTCTGTTCTGTCCTATCTCCGCTTCAGGCAGCCCCTCTGGCCCCCCACCGCTGTCATTCCTTCATGACCCATCCAGCAGTCCCCTTCTCAGCCAGTTTATAAACCCCGGCTCTCTGGGATGGGTCTTAGGTCCCCTCTCCCATTGGTACTGAGGGTCTCCGCTGGTCCTTTTCAAGACTGACACAGGGGGCCTGTTCTGGGTTGAATTGCACCCCCGCCCTAAAAGAAGATCTACTGAAGTCCTATCCCCCAGTATCTCAGAATGTGGCCTTATTTCAAAACAGGGTCGTTACAGATGCAATCAGTTAAGATGAGGTCATACTGGAGCACAGTGGGCCCCCAACCTCATATAACCGGTGTCCTTGTAAGAAGACGGCCATGTGAAGACAGGCACAAGGAGACGGCCATGTGAAGACAGGCACAAGGAGACGGCCATGTGAAGACAGGCACAAGGAGAAGGCCATGTGAAGACAGGCACAAGGAGACGGCCATGTGAAGGCAGGGCTAGAGGGACGCATCTAGAAGCCAAGGAAAGCCAAGGACTGCCACCCACCATCAGGAGCTGGGAGGAGGAAAGGAAGGATTCCCCCTACAGGTTTCAGAGGGAACCCAGCCTTGTGATGCCTTGATTTAGGGCTTCCAGCCTCTGGAACTGTGAGACAATAAACTCCTGTTGTTTCAAGCCATCTGGTCTGTGATATTTTGTTATGGTGGCCCTAGGAAACTAATGCAGGGCCGAAAAGAAGGGTTGGGGACCAGGGCTGCTTCTAGTTGTGATGTTTCTCTGCTTTCTCTACTTCTCGCTGTGACGTTTCTCTGCTTTTCCCTACTTCTCGCTGTGGCGTTTCTCTGCTTTTCCCTACTTCTCGCTGTGACGTTTCTCTGCTTTTCCCTACTTCTCGCTGTGACGTTTCTCTGCTTTTCCCTACTTCTCGCTGTGACGTTTCTCTGCTTTTCCCTACTTCTCGCTGTGACGTTTCTCTGCTTTTCCCTACTTCTCGCTGTGACGTTTCTCTGCTTTTCCCTACTTCTCGCTGTGACGTTTCTCTGCTTTTCCCTACTTCTCGCTGTGACGTTTCTCTGCTTTTCCCTACTTCTCGCTGTGACGTTTCTCTGCTTTTCCCTACTTCTCGCTGTGACGTTTCTCTGCTTTTCCCTACTTCTCGCTGTGACGTTTCTCTGCTTTTCCCTACTTCTCGCTGTGACGTTTCTCTGCTTTTCCCTACTTCTCGCTGTGACGTTTCTCTGCTTTTCCCTACTTCTCGCTGTGACGTTTCTCTGCTTTTCCCTACTTCTCGCTGTGACGTTTCTCTGCTTTTCCCTACTTCTCGCTGTGACGTTTCTCTGCTTTTCCCTACTTCTCGCTGTGACGTTTCTCTGCTTTTCCCTACTTCTCGCTGTGACGTTTCTCTGCTTTTCCCTACTTCTCGCTGTGACGTTTCTCTGCTTTTCCCTACTTCTCGCTGTGACGTTTCTCTGCTTTTCCCTACTTCTCGCTGTGACGTTTCTCTGCTTTTCCCTACTTCTCGCTGTGACGTTTCTCTGCTTTTCCCTACTTCTCGCTGTGACGTTTCTCTGCTTTTCCCTACTTCTCGCTGTGACGTTTCTCTGCTTTTCCCTACTTCTCGCTGTGACGTTTCTCTGCTTTTCCCTACTTCTCGCTGTGACGTTTCTCTGCTTTTCCCTACTTCTCGCTGTGACGTTTCTCTGCTTTTCCCTACTTCTCGCTGTGACGTTTCTCTGCTTTTCCCTACTTCTCGCTGTGACGTTTCTCTGCTTTTCCCTACTTCTCGCTGTGACGTTTCTCTGCTTTTCCCTACTTCTCGCTGTGACGTTTCTCTGCTTTTCCCTACTTCTCGCTGTGACGTTTCTCTGCTTTTCCCTACTTCTCGCTGTGACGTTTCTCTGCTTTTCCCTACTTCTCGCTGTGACGTTTCTCTGCTTTTCCCTACTTCTCGCTGTGACGTTTCTCTGCTTTTCCCTACTTCTCGCTGTGACGTTTCTCTGCTTTTCCCTACTTCTCGCTGTGACGTTTCTCTGCTTTTCCCTACTTCTCGCTGTGACGTTTCTCTGCTTTTCCCTACTTCTCGCTGTGACGTTTCTCTGCTTTTCCCTACTTCTCGCTGTGACGTTTCTCTGCTTTTCCCTACTTCTCGCTGTGACGTTTCTCTGCTTTTCCCTACTTCTCGCTGTGACGTTTCTCTGCTTTTCCCTACTTCTCGCTGTGACGTTTCTCTGCTTTTCCCTACTTCTCGCTGTGACGTTTCTCTGCTTTTCCCTACTTCTCGCTGTGACGTTTCTCTGCTTTTCCCTACTTCTCGCTGTGACGTTTCTCTGCTTTTCCCTACTTCTCGCTGTGACGTTTCTCTGCTTTTCCCTACTTCTCGCTGTGACGTTTCTCTGCTTTTCCCTACTTCTCGCTGTGACGTTTCTCTGCTTTTCCCTACTTCTCGCTGTGACGTTTCTCTGCTTTTCCCTACTTCTCGCTGTGACGTTTCTCTGCTTTTCCCTACTTCTCGCTGTGACGTTTCTCTGCTTTTCCCTACTTCTCGCTGTGACGTTTCTCTGCTTTTCCCTACTTCTCGCTGTGACGTTTCTCTGCTTTTCCCTACTTCTCGCTGTGACGTTTCTCTGCTTTTCCCTACTTCTCGCTGTGACGTTTCTCTGCTTTTCCCTACTTCTCGCTGTGACGTTTCTCTGCTTTTCCCTACTTCTCGCTGTGACGTTTCTCTGCTTTTCCCTACTTCTCGCTGTGACGTTTCTCTGCTTTTCCCTACTTCTCGCTGTGACGTTTCTCTGCTTTTCCCTACTTCTCGCTGTGACGTTTCTCTGCTTTTCCCTACTTCTCGCTGTGACGTTTCTCTGCTTTTCCCTACTTCTCGCTGTGACGTTTCTCTGCTTTTCCCTACTTCTCGCTGTGACGTTTCTCTGTTTCCCTACTTCTCGCTGTGGCGTTTCTCTGCTTTTCCCTACTTCTCGCTGTGACGTTTCTCTGCTTTTCCCTACTTCTCGCTGTGACGTTTCTCTGTTTTTCCCTACTTCTCGCTGTGACGTTTCTCTGTTTTTCCCTACTTCTCGCTGTGACGTTTCTCTGCTTTTCCCTACTTCTCGCTGTGGCGTTTCTCTGTTTCCCTACTTCTCGCTGTGGCGTTTCTCTGCTTTTCCCTACTTCTCGCTGTGGCGTTTCTCTGCTTTTCCCTACTTCTCGCTGTGGCGTTTCTCTGTTTCCCTACTTCTCGCTGTGACGTTTCTCTGTTTCCCTACTTCTCGCTGTGGCGTTTCTCTGTTTCCCTACTTCTCGCTGTGGCGTTTCTCTGCTTTTCCCTACTTCTCGCTGTGACGTTTCTCTGCTTTTCCCTACTTCTTGCTGTGGCGTTTCTCTGTTTCCCTACTTCTTGGGTTCAGCTGGGTCACCTTCAAGACTCCCCACCATGACATTGCCAGGTCTCTGATTTGACCTCTGTTCCTCATCTTTGGAGCCCCTCACTTGGCTTTAGGAGTTTAAAGAAATGTCCCTCCCCTCCCTCTCTATGAGGCTAACATCTCGTAACGTGGACAGCTCCCTCTCCCACTTTCCTGCTGCCTCCCTAAATCCAGTGGTGCTGGGTGAATTTGAGCACTGTAAAGCATCTTCTCCTGCTCATAGTAAGCCACTGGGTTGAGGCTGGGGCTGCACTTGCGCCCCATTAACAGTTTGAGGCTGTAGTTTTTAGCACTTCTCTTTTTTTTAGCCATGGCCTCAGGCACCAATTCCCCAGGCTGCAGAAAAAGCCCCACAGGCCATCTTGTTACTCCAGATTTGCAAGCTCAGCTGGGCTCTCCATGATACCAAAGGATCCCTGTCCAGTTCTGGCTTGCATGGTCAGGACTCCTGGCACTCACTCCCTTAGTCATCTCTGCTTGCAATGACCTAAAGACAGGTCCCTCCTGCAGAAATATTCTGGGGTAGCTCCCTAAAATTTCCCCTTTCCCCAACAGAGTTAATCAACAAATGAATGAATGAATGCAAAGCTAATGTAGTCTCAGATCCAGCGAGGGAGGAAGGACAGCGTGGGGATCCCAGAGCTAGGCTGCCTCAACTCAAATCCTGGGACCAAGACTGCCTGTGTGACCTTGGACAAGTTATTTACCTTCTCTGGATCTCAGTTTTCTTCATCTACGAAATGAGAATAATAATAGCATCTGCCCCTGAGGTTGTCGCAGGGATTCAATGAGATAATGCCAATGACAGATGTCATGACTGACGATAATGAAGCTTAGCTTCTTTTTCATGCAGGGCACGAGTCCAGGTATCTTTATGCCTCACCCTGTGCCCGTGATTAGAAGCTAATTTTCCTAGGTCCAACCTAATCTTTTTTCACACATTGGATTCAGCTAATTCATTCACTGCTGAGTAATTTATTGTTAGAGCCAGTGGTGTTGAAGATTGAACAAAGGTTAAGATGCTTTGGGCTGGACACATGGGGGAGAGACACATTTTTAGTTTGAGGAAGCAGAAAACCATTTTCACAAGCTTAAAGGAGTCCGGGACTAAATTAAACCTCTTGACTTAATCACTGATTAAAACATTACAATAGCCGCACAGGCTACAGTCGGTGAGTCCAGCCTGCAATCATGTCCTTCTGAGGCTTCATGTTGGAAAATGACTGCAGATGATTACAAATAAGAGCATGGCTTGGTGGCTATGCTCGGGGGGAAATAATTGTCATCTGCTTCAGGTTTCCTCTCTCCCCCTTTATTTAAAGCACCTAGGAGACTTCATAGATAATTAAAATCTAGTAAGATATAAGAAGGAAGAAGATAATTGATCTCCCACCCAGTCCCACTCTCTTGGAACTCAACAGGGGTGAGGACAAACTGGAGGTCAAAACACTGCAAAATATGCAGTGTCATAAGACAGACTGTTGGTACGCACACGCCTTCTGCTGTGAGAAAACTGGCACTGAGCAGAACTATCCTGCAAGTGATGCGTGCACAGCATTTTCAGTTTGCAAACCATTTCTACACTCTTTATCTCAAACATCCTGTGTGCCCAACTGGGTAAGAGAACCGAGACTCAGAGGGGAGATAGGAGGTGCCAAACTAAAGGAGCATAGCTGGAACTGAGTGCTAGTGGCCTCGGAGGAAATCCTGTGCTCTTTTCACCAGACTAGGATGTCCCTGACCTCCCTTTCTTCCAGAACAAACCCAAGTCCATGTGTTCAGAGGGTAACTGGGTAAAGAACATACTGGGCTAGGCTTCAATTTTTGTACTTGGTAGAGGAAGGCAATTCCAGATAGAACCAGACTCTTGGAACACATAAAGGAAGAGGAGAGTTTGAGGGAATGGGATATGTGAAAAATCATTTGCATGCCAGGGGAGCATTCTGGTCAAGGCAAGATTAAGTTTTTTTGTGCTTTTGCAGCCCGCAAAATGAGTGAGCCTGGGAATAAAGGGGACTCACTAGCTTGCTCCTGGTCATTTAAGTGGCTTAGGAGGTGATTACAATCAGCTGGATGCCACTCTAGGAAGAATTTCTGACAAGAGTGAGGGTGCAAACCTGCATCGCTAAGATGAAGATGACAACCAAGGACCCTGTCAGGCATCGTGCAGAGGAAGCTAAATTCTCATGGTCTTCAGGGACATTCACATGCAACTAGAATTACCTTCTTTCTAGCTTCCCAGGATCAGAATACTCACTGGCCTCATTGCCAGGGGCCGGCTAGCCAAGAAAACCAACATTCATAGTTTAGAAGCTGTGTTTCTTCTATATAAATCCTTTCCTTGCTTTCTGAGATGAAATCAATCTATATTGGTTCCACTCGTTACAAGTAAATAACATGCCAATAATTAACTCAGTGTCTTTATTTTTTAACTGAAGGCTTCCTCACTTCCTAGCTGGGAAATGACCTCTGGTATGCCATTTAAGCAACTGAACCTCACTTTTTTTCCTTTTAAAAAAATTATTATTAATACCTTTTAATATTTCACATTTTCTTTCAGAAGATTTGTAACAAAAATACACGGAATTTAGTATGTGTTTCAATAAAATGGGTAAATACAGAATCTGAACAAGACAAGTCTATAAGGTACAATCCTTCTTGTGGGGTCAGAACACTCCACTCCACTAAGAAAAGAGAATCACATTATTACGCCCGATTATCTCATATTGCTTACTGTTCTAATTTCAGAGACTGGCGGACTCAGATAAATAAACAAATGAAAATAAATAAATAAGACTGAACACAGTCAACTGCCTCAATTCCCCTCTCCTTTTCCCTTTTCCCATTTTCTTCATACAGCCAGATGAGATGAGGATGTGATGAGCCTCATTTTTCTTCTAATATGGGGGATAATAGTTCCGCTTCTAGGATTCTTACAAGGATTATATAATATAATCTACGCAAAGAGTCATACACGTGCCCCACATGCACTAAATGCTGCTGTTACAATCATTATGATCACTTTCGCCTTGCTGCTGTAACAAATTGCCACAAATTTGGTGGCTTAAAACAACTCTTGTAGAGTTCTGGAAGTCAGAAGTTTGAGATGAGAGTTTAAGACTAAAATCACCGTGTCAGCAATGCTGCATTCCTTCTGCAGACTCTGGAGAAGGGCCCATTTATCTGCTTTTTCTAGGGGCCTCCTGCATACCTAGGCATGTGGTCCCACTCTCCCTCTTCAAAGCATCTCTGATCTCTGACTCTGGCCATCCTGTCTACCCCTTATAAGGATGGTTTGATGATAGGGGACCCACCTGCACAATCCAGGCTAGCTCCCCATCTCAATAGCTTTAATTTCATCATCTCTGCCAATTCCCTTTTGCTATATAAAGGTCACCATATATCCAGATTCTGGGTATTCAAAGGTAGACATCTACGAGTGGGGGTAAGGGTGATTAGTCTGTCTACCATAATCATTAACATGTTTATCAAGACTAGCTCATTTAACTCATCTAATCTTCACTAAGACCCATGAGGTAAATGAAATTATATCCCCCTCTAGAAACTAAGGCACAGGGAAGTTAAGTAACTTGCCCAAGGTCACACAGGCAGTAAGCAGTGAAGCAGCGATTCCAACCCAGAAAGCCAGCTTTAGAGTTCACTTTTTTTTTTTTTTGAGACCGAGTCTTGCTCTGTCACCCAGGCTGGAGTGCAATGGCGTCATCTCGCCTCACTGCAACCTCCACTTCACGGGTTCAAGCGATTCTTCTGCCTCAGCCTCCTGAGTAGCTGGGAATACAGGTGCGCACCACCACGCCCCGCTAATTTTTTTTTTTTTTTTTTTGGTATTTTCAGTAGAGACAGGGTTTCACCATGTCGGTCAGGCTGGTCTCAAACTCCTGACCTCCTGATTCACCCGCCTCAGCCTCCCAAAGTTCTGGGGTTACAAGCGTGAGCCACCGCACTCGGCCCAGGAGTTCACTTTCTTTTTTCTTTTTTTTTTTTTTCCGCCGACAGATCTGCTGTTAGTCTGATGGGCTTCCCTTTGTGGGGGAGTTCACTTTCTTAAGAGCTGAAATATGTAAAATGGCACATAATAAGCACTATATTAACGTTAGCTATTATTCTTATTATTTCTACTAAGATTAATATAATAATCCTCATCTCGTACGCTCTTGTAAGAACCAACTATTTAACGTGTGAAAAGTGCCAGGCAGCAGGTCGTCGAATTGTAGTTAGATTCTTTCGGTCCTCCCAATCCACCTTCCCCCAGACGCTCGAGTTCTCTCACTCAAGCGTCAGCCTTCCCCAAGATGGCGTTATCTTTGTCCCCAACCCCACATCCGCCCCACCCAATATGGCGTCCATCACAATCAAAAGCCTTTTCGGCCCTTCTCAAGATGGCGCCCACGCTCATCTTATTACCTTCCGCCCTCAAGATGACCTTAGCAGTTAGCGTCAACCTCCGCACTCTCTGACCTTTCCAAAATGATGGCGAACGTAATAAGCACCACACTTTGACCTTCTCAAGATGGCGTTGAGCTGACAAACTCGCGTCGCAAACTCACGCAAACTCAGGGTCGCTTTCGAAGACACTTCCGGTTGCGACGGAGGTAGGCTTACGAGGCCTGCTTCGGGTGCGAAAGGTCCTTCTTCGGCCGGGACACTCCGGCACGACCATGGACCGTAGGAAAAAGCCTTTGGACGTCACGGCCTCCTCGGTGAGTGAGGGTATGAGGTAACTCCACGGGCTCCGGGTTCACCCTGTCTCCATCAGACAAGAATGTCGACCTAGCTTGTTTCTTCACTCGGGGACCCAGAGATCTGACCTCTCCCCTCAAACAGGAATCCCCGACCTGGATTTTCTTCTCCAGCGGGGATCCGGTTCAGTTTTCTTACAGGATCATGAACTGGGCTTCTCTTCTCTGACACGCGCGCGGACCAGAACTCTCAGACACAGACCTGAACCTGGTGTCCCGTGGGTTAGGAATCTCCCTACCTCCCTTCTGCCCTGCCCGCAAGGACCTGCACCTCGCCAGCCTTCTCCCTTACAGTCGGGAGGAACCGTAGCTTCTTTTTGCTATGCAGACATATCCTCTTCCTGGTTTCTCCTCCATTCAGGGACCCCCAAAGTCCTCCCAGAACTTTAGAGGGTGACATATTCCACAGGAGCCGAAAGTGCCCAGCGTACCCCACCTGGAACTAAATAGTTGTTAATGCAGCGATAGGGAACTGTGAAGTCTGAAAGGATGTAAGCAGTTTTATTAAGTCAGCCACCCTAGAAAGAAAACGTGTTCTAAGTACACATTTTGTGCCAGCACTTTATATGCACTATCTCACTAATCCTCCCAATGGCTTTAGGAGGTAGGTGCTATTAATATCTCCGTTTTATAGATGATGAAATTGAGGCCCAGAAAGATGAAGTAGCTTTCCCCAGCTTACATACAGAAATCTTAGTGATAGCCGGGCGCGGTGGCTCACGCCTGTGCTCACGCCTGTGCTCACGCCTGTAATCCCAACACTTTGGGAGGCCGAGGCGGGCGGATCACCTGAGGTCGGGAGTTCCAGACCAGCCTGACCAACATGGAGAAACCCCGTCTCTACTAAAAATAAAAAAAATTAGTCGGGCGTGTTGGCGCATGCCTGTAATGCCAGCTACTCGGGAGGCTGAGGCAGGAGAATCGCTTGAACCTTGGAGGCGGAGGTTGCGGTGAGCCAAGATTGCACCATTGCACTCCAGCCTGGGCAACAGGAGCGAAACTCCGTCTGGGGCGGGGGCGGGGGAAGAAATCTTAGTGATAGACCCTTGCTCATTCAGTCTAGCTGACTCCAAAGCTGCTGCCTTTTCATCGTCAGAGCAAATTGCCCAACCTTTGATTTAATCTTGAATTTACTTAAGAGTATTAGTACACAAAGGAAGTATGAAGGAAAACATAGGTGTCCCAATATTTGAGTACTGGTTATTATTGGTTATTAGTATTGGTTAAAATTGGTACTAGTTATTATGTTTGTTTGAAGATCAGGAACCAAAAAGCTGTAAATATTAAAGCCAACCTGTACTGATAGGCTAAAATTAGCAGTAATTGTAATAAGAATGCTATCTGAGAATTTACAATTTTTTGAGCATCTTTTAAAGTCAAAGGCCGTTGTAGACTAGGAAGATATGTGGCTGGAAAATTTGGTGTGGTTAAGTAAGCTGAGAAGAAAAGAAGTTTTCATTTGTTTTAAGAATTTACAGTATTAGGGTCTGCAGTGAAACTGCCCTTTGCATTTTAAATGGTTACCTTTTAAATCAATTTCTTCCAACATGGAAATTGAACTCAGCCATTTTTATTTTCCTTAACAAGTAAAGTGATTTTTTAAGTGTCTGATGGTTAAGTCACTGATTAAGTATCTGATTTACAAATGCCCATCCATATAAGCAGCTGTACCTGGACCCTTAAAAAGGGAACGGTTGTTATGTACTTTTTTGCAGAGTAGGCAGGGGTGACTACTGTAGCTGAGGGAGAGGCGCTCATACTCACCCAACTGCCCCATTCCCTATGCCTTGGCCTTCTTTCCTCTTCTTGAACCAGGAGATTCAGCCAAACTTACGGTTTTTGAAATGGATTAAGTCATTCGTGGAGCTGTTATAATTCACCCAGTCTATTTTATTTCTAGCTGTTGAAATAATGTGTCTTTAAAGGCTCTGCTCAAAGCTTTCTCTGATCACTCTGCTCGGAAGGAAATGCTCCCTTATCTGAACTTGTGTGCTACTTTCTTCCATTCTAGAGTCATTTGTTACATTTTGCTGGTATTATAAATTACTTTCCTTGTTACATTGTAGGCTTTTTGAGGTAGAGAGTATGTCTGATTCATGTTTATGTTCTGCTCTTCAGTGTTAAGTACCATACACAAACTGGATGCTCAGATAGTTTTGGAATAACGGCATTTCCCTGTAGAAATAATAAGTTGTGATGATTAAATGAGTGCAGTGCTAGTCACAGAGAAGGTGCTTAATCAAGTTTAATCTGAAACTAAAAGATGCAGACTTCATTAATTTTATTTTGCTTTATCACTTTCTCCTTGACTAAGGAAAGCCTCAAGTGTTGAAAGTTAGAGTGAAAATGCATTTGCAGCAGAGGTAGAATGAAACATGACTTAGCTTAATTTGTGTACTGGATTCTACATTTAAACATTAATGTTTTTTAGCCACATTTAGTTTTTTAGCCATATTTGTCCATTTAGCAGAACTTGAAATATTCCTTTGGAAATTATAGTAATTTAGGAATCCAGTCACCTGCAAAATTTAATATTTTGTTTACTTACTGCTTTTCTTCTAGTTGGTAGATCTTAAGGCTGAACTCTTCCGAAAGCAAGAAGAATTCAAACAAGAAAACTTCTAAAAGATTCTGGAGTTTTGGAAAACCAAAAACAACTAACAAGGTAAAAAATAAGATCTGATGATCTCCATTGGTTCCAAACATGGGAGAATTATACCATATTTAAGTGTTTTAAGGTTGTCAGTGGTATCTGTACACATAAATGTTAAAGAAAAAATCTCTATCTTGTGTTTAACATTTGCATGAAATGTTATTAAAATAGAAATCAGTAAGATTATATAAAAGTACATAGTAATGTGCTAATTCTTTAGCACTTCTTTTGGAAAAATGTGGATTGTTTACATTTCATAAATGGAAGGTTATCTGGTTCTATAGGTGTTAGGTATCCAAATAGAGACAGACAATTAGATAATATAAGAATATAGCAGAAAATATCAGGGTGAATAAGAGCTGTGAATGATTTTTTCCAGTTTTGTAGATAATAGTGTCTACTATTTGTATTACTAATTCTCTGTAATATGTACATTTTCATTAGTCTTGATTTAGGTTGTAATCATTAAGGAGATAAAAGATAGTAGGAAGTGCTTCTGCACTCCAGAAGCTTTTTAGGCTGGGCGTGGTGGCGCACGCCTCTAATCCCATCACTTTGGAAGGCAGGCAGATCACTTGACCCCAGGAGTTCAAGACCAGCCTGAGCAACATGGCAAAACCCTATCTCTACAAAAAAAAAATTAGGCATGGTGGTGTGCATCTATTCCCAGCTACTGGGGAAGCTGAGTTGGAGGGATCACTTGAGCTCAGGATGTTGAGGCTGCAGTGAGCCGAGATTGCACTGCCACACTCGAGCCTGGGTGACAGAGTGAGATCCGGTCTCAAAAAAAAAGGAAAAAAAAATTTTATTTATATAATTGAGGGCTCTTTTTTTAGCTCCTGCTTGCCACATATAATCAGTTTCTTTGTAGGACACAGCTTATCTAGTTATCTCCATTGATTCATAAGATCTCATGATCTCCTTTGTTTTTTTTTTTTTCCTGATGCACAAGTAGATTTTTTTTTTTGGCAATCATGTGGTTCTGTTTTGTCTTCTAAAATTATTCTCCAGAAACCAAGTATCTGGAGCAAACAGAATGTAGGCGTTTCAAATCGAGCTGAGAAGGATGCTGAACAGAAGATTGAAGAACAGAAGACTTTAGACAAAGCAAGGTAAAGTTATAAGCTCTGGTAAATATAGTTACCTTTGAGGCTGCCCAGGCAGAGAAATGGAAGTTCAAATTTTGTTCTTTTTGATTTACAAATTTTATTTTAATATCTTTCTAGCCCAATACTCTAAGTACTCTAAAAACAATACAATTTGCAGATATATCTGTAGTCTTATCATAAAAAGGTAAGACATAGTCACAGTTTATAAGATGAAACATTCCTGCTTTCAGCCTTTGTTAGACACTAAGATTATCAATACATTATTAAGAAGCGTTCCCATGGTGTGGGCTAGTTGGGATGACATTAGAATTTAGAAACCCTAAATTTTCCCCCCACCCTTTTATTTTGAAAAACTTCAAGTGTACATAGAACATTCTAATATTCTTCACCTAAATTCCCTAGTTAACATCTTGTCACAGGTGCTTTCCCTCTGTCTCTCATACACACCTGCGTGTATGGAGAGACTTTGTTAAGCATCATACTTTCCCTCTAAATCTTTCAGCATATATCTTCTGAGAACAAGAACATTTTCCTACATAACCACAATACCACTATCATACCCAAGAACTTTAACACTGATAAATGAGTATTATCTATTTTGTGGTCCATATTCAGATTTCACCAGTTGTCCCAGTACAATTATGTACTTTGTAGATTTAAAAAAAAAAGATTAATCCAGGATTCAAAGATTACACATTGTATGTAGTTGTCAAATCTGTTTAGTCTTTTTAAATCTAGAACAATTCTCTTGCCTTTTGGTTGTCTGTTATGCCATTAACGTTTTTAAGGGTCCAGGCAAGTTATTTCTGCAATGTCCCACAACCAATTAGAGTCACATGAAATGTTTTTGTAAGAATAATATGTAGACGGTGTTGTGTCCTTCCCATTGAAGCACATCAGGAGGCTCATAAGGTCAGTTTGAGTCATTATTGGTGATGATAGGTTTGAGTACTTGGTTAAGGTATGCATACTTGGTTTCACCACTGTAAAGGTGCCTCCTCAGTTTGTAATTAATAGTAATCTGAAGTGTAATTAATAGTAATCTGAAGTGGGAAATTTGGAGAATGTGTGAATATCCTCTTCACCAACTCGTTTCCATGCAATGATTTGTTATCATTAATGAATCTTGATAGTTATCATTTATCACAATGCTGGTTTTAGAATGATGATTTTTCTAATTCTGTCATTCCACCTTTAATATTTTTCTAAAGAAAAGACAGCTTCACTCTCAGAGAGAATCCCAGGCTTTAATGTTTGGCATGACATGCTTTTGGATACATGGAATAATAAAATTCTGTGGTTGCAAACAGTAGTTGCCAAGGTTGCTCAGCAATGTTGGGTCTGAAAATAGAAGGCAGAATATTAGCCCATTTGTGGACTTTTTTTCTTAGCATTTGACCTGTCCCCAACAGACCTCAGGCTTTACTTAAAGATATGATCAGTTTTGAGACATTTCCCACTCTTGGACATATTCTCAGAATTTAAATTTTGTCCAAAGGTACCATGATCTTTTATTATTTTGCTCTGTATATCAAGAGTTTTTCTTGGCACTTTGCTGTGCTTTTTCTATGCAGTAACTTTTATGAAGCACTTTGGTTTTGCTGTGTTATGGGAGTCAAGACATCTGCAGGACATCTGCCTCCCTCCAGAGCTCAGGACACACAAGCACAGTCCCAGGCTTTTTTGAGGTGGAAGGCCTTGGGCAAGTTAGTTATCCATTAAGACTCTTTCTTTATCTGTGAAGTGAGGTGGTTAATACTTAGGTTATGAAGTCCTTCAGGGAATTAAAGGAGATACATAGTGTCTGGCACTTAGAGGTTGCAGACAGTGTCCCTGTTCTCATGCTCTGAATTCCATCTTTCTAACTCAATAGAAGAAATTATTCTTTAAAGTCACTAGTGACATCCTCATCCACTAAATCCAGCGGCCGTTTCCCTGACACCTTACTTGATCTCGATTATCCACTCGTAGACTGTTCCTGACCCCTGAAAACTGCTGCTATACCGCACCAAGTTTCATATCCTTTCTCACGTGCTCTCGTCCTTGCCTGTCTCTGTCTATTTTGCACCATTCTCTATTTTGCTCAGCACCCTCTGCTCTACTGGTCTCTCTTCCTTGAAAATGTCAAGCTCATTCTCTCTTAATCTTTCCTCTTTCTGCCCTGCCTCCTCTGCCCCCAGATCCTCCTGTGGTTGGCTGCTTCTTGCTGTGCAAACCATGGCTAAGTTGTCATGTTCAGAGAGGTTTCCCCTGACTGCCCTCTCTGAGTTAGTGTTAGTGTCCTGCTCACTCACTCTAACCTGACACTTGCTGCTTTGTGTTTTGTTTGACTTTTAAATTTTTTTTAGTTTTCTTTTCATTAAAACAGTAAGATCCACTGATGATCAGCTAGTTACCTTAAGAGCCCTCCAAAATAGGGTCTTAGAAGCCTGATACGAGTGAGCTGGTCCACCATGCACTGCATTACTGCATGTCAAGGGGCCTCTGCTGGCGTGTGTCTGTTCCCTTTACAGCTCTTCTCACAGTCTCAGATCCTCCTTTTCATTGCTTTATTTATTTAGCTTTATTGTCCTCCATGTCTAGAATGGAAACTCCCAGGAAACTGGGACTTTTTCTTGTTCCTGTGAGTCCTCAGTGCCTAAAACAGCACTTGGCAGGTAGGAGGTGTGCAATAAGTACTTGGCGAATGGATGTGTAAAATAAAAGAGGAATATTTCTGACATTGTGATTAAGAGTGGTCATTCACTAAGAGAACTTGCAGATGACCTCTTTGGGGCTTCTCTTTAACGTCATTAAGTATTTCCAGAATAAAGAATTGCTCACCCTCTCATGGTCTGTACCACTGAAAAATACATGTCATCAGAATTACTGTGAGGAGAGAGGCTGCGTTGTTGGAATGTTGATATTTGTTTTAAGTTGGCAGTTAAGTTGTTGGAATCTTAAGTCAGTTGATTCACTTATTCATTCATCAAATATTGAGTGAGAACCTGCTGTGTGCCAAGCATCATTTTAGGCCCTGGGACCCGTGATGAATAAGAGGACACAGGCCATGCACTCACAGAGCTTCTGTTTTCCTTGGCAGAGCAGACATGGGGCAGGGTGGTCTGAGGGTCTCCTCAGGATGGTGTGGTCTGTGCTGGTTGAGGCTGGGCCTCATGGGCAGATGATACCTGTCAGGCAGGGAGTGTGGGGGCAACCAGGATGAACAGTTTTAAGACTATTTCTAATACTTGTATTTTTTTTTCTCCTAGGGAAAATTGGAAGAAAAGCCAAATTATATGAAAAAATGACTAAAGGAGACTTTATAGGTAAATAAAATTTTTTATTTCTACTTCATTTTCTGTAATTCATACAGCCCTTTGATATTACATTACTTGTTAAAATAACTGTAGGAGAGAAAATTTAGACATCAAAATTTTACTTTCTGTGGCTGCACAGAGACACGAAAAAAAATCAGCAATAATTTACCAAGTGTCTGGTGGATGCCTGGCAGCATGTTAAGTGCCTGGAAGGGAGAAACAAGTACTGGAAGCCAGATCTTCTGCCTCTGCCCTCAAGGCAGGGTCTTCCTCCGAGGAAAATGGCACAGATTGAAGCAAAGTTAGGGAACAAGGTCTGAGTCAGTCACAGTTACCTACAATTACAGCTGTGCTAAAACAGGGTGGTTGGGGCTGGGTTGAATTGTGGTTCTGTCAGGTGCTAGAGTTACGTTTTTTCTTTCCCTGTTATCCCTCTATTTTCTATTTGTTTTTTTCTGTGATGTGCTCATAATTGCTGTAAATCTGTTTGGGTATAGTGGCTTACGCTTGTAATTCCAGCACTTTGGGAGGCCAAGGCGGGCAGATCACCTGAGGTCAGGAGTTTGAGACCAGCCTGGACAACATAGTGAGACTCTGTCTCTACAAAAAGTAATTTAAAAATTAGCTGGACATGGTGGTTCATGCCTATAGTCCCACTACTTAAGAGGCTGAGGCTTGAGCTCAGGAGTTTGAGGTTACAGTGAGCTGTGGATCCTGCCACTGCATCCTAGATGTAGTGAGCTATGATCCAGTCTAGGTGACAGAGTGAGACCCTGTCTCTAAAAAAAAAAAAAAAAAAAACTCCCTTATCTCATACGCCTCAGAAAAAACCCAATCTATAATTAGACAACAGTAGAAGAGATTTTATGATGCAGTGCCTATTTCATTCCCAAAAGGCAGGGAAAGTGAATATGTAATCAGGGAAGTCTTTTGGGAGAAGTTGGGCTTACCCTTGGCAAGCTGGAGAAAGGGATCCTGCAGGGCTAGATTGGTGAGCAGACCAGACGAGGAAGGGCAGGGCCAGAGGTCAACAGAGTCACCTAGCCTAGCATGGCTGGGGCCCAGGTACAGTAGGAGAGAGGCAAGGCTGGTCCTAGGTCCCTGGCTGCTGCTTCCCAGACCGCAGGGGCACTTTCCCTGTACAGCAGGAGCCCAGCACAGGAAGGTCAGACACTCAACAAAGCTAGGCACTGTAGGAGAGGCTTTGCCTTCTTCCTGAAGAGGCAGCTCCAGGATGGCCACCTACTAGGAGGCCTCGCTAGCCTATGGCCTTATAACTCAGACTACGTCTCCTCTCTATTTCAGGAATTTTGTGGTTTTTAAAAATAAGTTTATTTTAGGCTGGGCGTGGTGGCTCACGCCTGTAATCCCATCACTTTGGGAGGCCGAGGCGGGCGGATCACAAGGTCAGGAGTTTGAGATTAACCTGGCTAAGCAAAACCCTGTCTCTACTAAAAATACAAAAATTTGGTGGGTGTGGTGGCAGGCGCCTGTAGTCCCAGCTACTTGGCACGCTGAGGCAGGAGAATCACTTGAACCCAGGAGGTGGAGGTTGCAGTGAGTCAAGATGGTGCCACTGCACTCCAGCCTGGGCGACAGAGTGAGACTCCGTCTCAAAAAAAAAAGTTTATCTTATTAAAGTCTTTTCTCTTTTGATTCAAACTTTACTTATATTGTTAATATAGAAATCAGGTCCAAAGGAGTGGGAGTGTAGAGACCTGATTTTGTCAAAGCCAGCAAGCCCACCTCCTGATAGATATGTCAGACCTACAAGTTTGGGCAAGTTGTTTTGGAGCCTCAGTTTTTCTTCACCTTAAGGTGAGGAAAACACCACCACTGGTAATAGGAAGCCTAATGTCGGTTCAATGTAGCTTAATCTCTGTCATCAGAGAAAAAGACTCAAATGACTGTGTCCTAAATCCAGCGTAGTGAAACTTTAGGTATACATAATTTGTGCTACATGAGCTATCCTGGGTTAAATTAGGTGTCACGGATTGTTGTTTAACTGCCAGTGTGTGTTTTAGCTCCTCAAGTGGACCATAAGCCCTGCAGGCAGAGAGTGTCTTGCATATCTGTATATGTCCTGTAGGGTCTCGCTCCATGCCTTGCCTGGAATTGGTGTTCATCGGCTTGACAAGAACTCAGATGACTTCTTTTACCTGTATTATGATCTTTAAAACATTTATCAAACCACAACAGTATAATCAGGGTTAGTGATCCAGCCCACATGATGAGACAGATATGTAACACCTAAAGCAAAAAGTTCTACTGTCCTGATCTGATGACATGGAAAATGCAGTTTTGCTTCTGTATGATGTAATTGGTTGGATGAGTTGCATAAAATCAGACTGTTGTGTTATCTTAAAATGACATTCTAAGATGGTTTTGCTTACTCAGGTAGTGTATTGATGAGGCAACAGAAAACTTTAGGCTCTTTCAAGATTTTTTTGTGTACTATGTGTCAGTTCCCAAGGTGGCTGTGTCTTTGTAAACGTTTGGGGAGTGGAGGCATTGGCTGATGAGCCGTCAGGGGTGATGGGGCCACCAGGCAATGAATGTGACTGCTTCTTGTCAATTCCATGTGTGATTTTCCTTTTTGATGTCTGAAAACTGATTTTTATGTCCTAGATGAAGAAGTGGAGGATATGTACCTTGTGGATTTCACGCAGAAGATCATAGACAAGCGCAAAGAAATGGAGGCATCTGGTGCCCATAGAGATTCTCAAAAGGCAGGAGAAAGGGACGACGATGAGGAAAACCTTCCTGAGGGAGAGATCCCTCCTCCCCAAGACCCCAGTGAAGAATGGTTGGTAGCATCATGGATTAGCTCTGAGGAACATCCTCAGACCTGTGCTGACGTTTTGGGAGTTATTTTGTTGGGTTGTTATCAAGCCATTTCTCTTTATTGTTCCTGGGTGTTCTTTTGAGATTTCCTTTTAAGTTAGGTTGGATTAGGTTATTATGGATGTAAAAATAGTAGCTCAAATGAAGACATAATTACAATAATTACATATAATTACAAATACTGACTGAGCTCCTGCTGTGTGCCCAGCCCTGTGCCAGGCCCAAGGAGACTCAGTGCCTGGCAGACTTGGCTTGCCTGGATCACTGACATGAAACAGTGCGGGCAGAGCGCCTTCCTTTTGTGCCTGTGCTGCTGCCTTACCCGTGTCCTCGTTCTGACATGGTGGAGAGCTGCTATCTAGGAGAAGGAAGCCAGCAGTGGTGGCCCTATATGTCTTAACTCTGACTGTGACATTGTTTGGCAGTGTGGTGTGGACTCGTGGGCCTTGGATGATTCCAGCTGTACCTCTCACTGACTGTATGATCTTAATCAGGTTCCTCAGTCTTTGAGGCTCAGGATTTTCCCTTACAAAATAGAGATTATACTGCCTCATTCCCATGACCCTTTACTTTAACCCCGCTTCAAGAAGTAAGAGTGTTCTGGGCTACACAAGAAACTGCTGCCTGTGAAGTATAAGCAGGCATTTTGTAAACCTTTATTATTGACATTTTCCTGAATTTTGCCTATATGTAGATGAATGATGGAAGAACCAAACTCGTCTTTTTCTTAAAGAGACTATCAATAAGTAGAGAGACCAGAATGGGAATTCTGTTACAATGATTTTTTTCTACCTAAGATATTATTGTTTGGAAACTATTCAGCAGTTCTTGAAATTGCTGAGAGCTGTACTGATGCTCTGACAATTTTCTGGGAACCCACCCTCTTGCCTTTGGGATCCTTCTCATCCTCCTTTCGAGGCTGAAATAGCCTCCTCATGGTGGGCATTTTTTGGGAACTTCTCAGGACTCTTTGCAGCAGGCGTTGATCTTTTGTTAGCCTTTGGCCCTGTGGGTAGTCATTGATGAGCTGAAGAGAGCAGTCCCAGCTACTGTGGATGACAGAGAAACTGCATCTTCCTTCCACTGAGGGTGTCCATGTTGGTTCAGAAATAACATTCTCATTGGGATAAAACAGGTATCTTCTTACCTACTTTTTTACATCTAAATAATTTGGTACCATTTGGAACAGGTACCATTTGGTACCATTTGGAACAGGCTTGAACAGCCTGCAAGCTATAAGGAACCAAAAGAGAAAAACATACAGTCTCTTCTTTTAGTGCCTTTCTTCATCATTTCTTTCTTTTTTATTTATTTGTTTTTGAGGCAGGGGCTCCACACTCCGTCACCCGGGCGGGAGTGCAGTGGCATGATCATGGCTCATTGTAGCCTCGACCTCCTGGGCTGAAGCAATCCTCCTGCCTCAGTTTTTAATTTTTTTTTTTTTGTAGAAACATGGTCTCACTATGTTGCCTAGGCTCTTCTTGAACTCCTGGGCTCAAGCAATCCTCTCGCCTGGGCCTCCCAAAGTGCTGGGATTACAGGCATGAGCCACCACGCCTGGCCTGTCATTTCTAATCTCTAAGTGATTGCTCCCTCATCTGAAGTCAGGCAGCACTTAATATACTTCCTGCTCTTCGGGTATTACCTTTTATTTATTATTGTCACATACTAGGCCTCATTATCAGAAAAAGATTTTAGCAAACTTTTGGTAGTCTTTATGTACCCAGTGTTGTTAATAAGCGTTTCATGGGTGTGTGCCTTAACTTCCCCAGACCCTTGGAAGGTGGCATGGCTGTTAGCCCTCCTGTATTACTCTCCTTGCCTGAGGAAAGCTTTGTTTGCCTGCAGGGGTTGCTCAGTGAGTGATTGCTGATTAGATGGAGCCGTGGCTGACTACTGTCTTGCCACTTCTATTTAATGGGATCTGTACGTTTTGGAGGCCTTCTCCAGAAACAGAATAGTCTATGATTGCTTTTCAAAGCAGAAATCTCATCTCCTTTGAAACGTCTAATGTCTTTTTAAAAATTTTTGCTTATTAATGCCTGTGTGATTACAAGCAATTTGCCAGTGATTTGAAGAGTTTGGAGGGCAATTGAAGGTGTCACATGCCACCATATGGTGAAGGAAGACGCTCTGCAAGCAGTTCTGACACATTTTTTTGTTTTTAAATTAAGCTCCAGAATCGTAATTGCTCGTAAAATCCTTTTGATAGTTAAATTCCAGGTGGTAGAAAATCTTTCCAAGATACTGTAAATAATTACACAGACCATCTGGCTAGATGGTTTTCTTCCCCATCCATTTGAGGGGGAAGAAAAGGAAGAAAGAAACTGCTTGCTGCATTTGGAGGTTTTATTTCTTGTGATAATCAGCTTCAGTACTAGAGTAAACACTCAGTTTTTACATCACAACTAACAATTGAAATCAGTATTACTTGAGAGGAAAAAAATTGCTAACAAAAGCAAAGCCACATACCTGCCGAATCTGACCTTAGATTGGTCTGCCAGGTAGTACTTATTGGACCCTTAAGTGTGTATTCAGTACCCTGCTAAAGGCTGTAGGAGATTCTCTGCCCATAATTTAAAAGTAAAATATCTGTTGCGTCATAATACAAATGAGATGTTTTTCATGAAAATCCGTCCACATTTTCTATTGTAGGAAGTCAGAATATTTCATTTTGCCTTGCTATCTGCCTGGCTTAGCTGTCTAACCACTGTCTAGTTTGAGCAAAGATGAGGAGAGAGGTATGGTGTTTGGCTTCCTCCTAATTAAGAAGAGTCCAACTCTGAAAAATACTGTGAATTTCTTACATTACGAGATTGCTAATACATTGGGTAGAATTATACCAATTAGAGGAAATAAGAGAAAGAAGAAAAAGTCTGACTTGAAGTCTGTGAGGAAATGAGCAAGTTGAGAATCTCAGGCGCAAGGCAGAGTTACTAAGATACTGATAAAATGTCTGGAATTGTCTCAACTAGATTAAGTTCATAGATGCTGCAGCAGAATTCTGTGTGGGTGATTTATCTGTGAAATCAAAGACAAAAATGATCAAAATTATTGTCAACAGTTTCTAAAACTAATATTTAATAAGCACAATGAGCTTATTGTGTGTCAGCTTTAAAAAGCATATTCCTATCAGTGGTGGTGGTCTCTGAGGCTGGGGGCTCTTCTTGGTAGTGAGGCTTCTCTTTCCCCTTCACTGTTCACCTACTCCCTGACTTAGGGGCTTGTACATGTGTACAAGTCCTTCACATCTTTTCGCTTTCATTTCAGGGTGGATTATGTGGACTCTTTGGGGCGTTCCCGGCGCTGTATGAGAAAAGATTTGCCAGATCTGCTGGAGATGGATAAAAATCTTCAGGGGAGACTGTAAGTGTGTGTGGTATGCAGAGCTCTGCCCAGGTCTGAAATGCAGCCACAGGGATTGTTTTGTGAGGGGAGGCTGTTTTATAATTAATGATCTCTGTTGCTCCAGTAAGGAAATATTGATTGATTGAAGCACTTTTTAGTGGTTAGCATGCACATACACACATAATCCACACTTGGAGAACAACCTGACTGGTGGATGAGTAGAGTTGTCTCTTTCACCTTGAAGAATGTCTGACTACAGTGACAGAATAAGCCCAAACCAAACCAGCAAACCAGCCTTTGTGGAGAAAGTGGTTTGAGAATTTACACTTGATTTTCCCACAAGCAAGTGGCTCCAGGGAGATAACTTATTCACTTTTTCTTTATGTATCGTTGCATTTTTGAAGTAAGGACCTTATAACTAGATTTTTCAGCAGGACCTAAGACCTAAGAGATAACTCTAAAACATAAGATCTAAGAGGTAACTCTAAAACACAAGACCTAAGACATAACTCTGAAACATCCAGGGGAATAAATTCCTCTTACTACAGGAACTTTTATGTGAGAAGTGTTGGGAGAAACTCCACCTTGTCCAAGTCCTGCAGGTTCAGGCATCCAGCAGATAGCCTTTGGCTTGGCATAAGAAAGGGAGAGCGGAAACCTTGAGCTTCTCGGCCTGGCCATCTGCAAGGACAGGAGACATCACTCAGGCCAAAATGTTAAGCAGTTTTCATGTCCCCAGATGAGAGACCATCCACAGGAGGAGACCCGGAGTTCCTCCTCCCTGCCTGGGCCACCTCCCATCTGGTCAGCCCAGGACCTGGGTGGAAGGAAAGTTGTTCTTTTTTTTTTTTTTTTTTTTTAGACGGAGTCTGGCTGTGTCGCCCAGGCTGGAGTGCAGTGGCGCAATCTCGGCTCACTGCAAGCTCCGCCTCCTGGGTTCATGCCATTCTCCCGCCTCAGCCTCCGAGAAGCTGGGACTACAGGCACCCGCCACCACGCCCGGCTAATTTTTTGTATTTTTAGTAGAGACGGGGTTTCACCATGTTAGCCAAGATGGTCTCGATCTCCTGACCTCGTGATCCGCCCGCCTCGGCCTCCCAAAGTGCTGGGATTACAGGCTTGAGCCACCGCGCCCGACCAGGAAAGTTTTATGTCTTGAGTACTCGGGCAAGATTCCATCATGCTCATGTAACAAGTCTCGTGCTTGAGTAAGAAGGGTGAAGGCTGGCCGGGTGCAGTGGCTCACGCCTGTAATCCCAGCACTTCGGGAGGCCAAGGTAGGCAGATCACCTGAGATTAGGAGTTCAAAACCAGCCTCACCAACATGGTGAAACCCTGTCTCTACTAAAAATACAAAAATTAGCCGGATGTGGTGTTGGGTGCCTGTAATCCCAGCTACTCGGGAGGCTGAGGCAGGAGAATCTCTTGAACCTGGGAAGCGGAGGTTTCAGTGAGCCGAGATTGTGACACTGCACTTCAGCCTGGGCAACAGAACAAGACTAGTCTCAAAAAAAAAAAAGGTGAAGGCTGTGTAATTGATTTTCCAGCAGTCTTGTGGGTCAGAAGCCTCTGTAGTTCCCTGTCTTCTTTATCAAGTAGTGTTACTTATCCATGATGCAACTGACTGTACTTAAACACTGATATCTCAGTCCTTATCTGAAGATAGTTTTTGCTGTGTTTTCCTACTAGTTTTGTTAGTCCTGCTAATGAAAAAACCCTGTTATCTGAAGATATGAGAAAAGAACTTCAGCGCCAGCAATGGGAGGAAGAAGAAAGAGAGGCTCTGAAGAGGCCCATGGGGCCCATACATTATGAAGACATTCGGGAAAATGGTATGACTATTTTCTTGCAGCTTTGCAAATCTTTTTTCTAATCTTAAACTGATGGCAAACATTAAGGGAAGTATTCATAAAGCAATAGCTTTTACATGGAAATTAAAGATCCTGCTTTGGAAATTGAAAATATTTCCTTTGTTCACTTCATAGCCTTAAAATACTCACATTGGGAATATCTTCCTGACAGAGGGTCTGGTAATCCAAGGGATTGTTCCCCAAGAGAAGTGGAGACAGCCCCTGAAAGCAAACGAACGCTTGTTATGCTTCCCTTGGCAAACAGGACGAAAACTTGGTCTAACTTTTGTGTTTCTTTGGTGTTTTGTTATTTCGCTTAGCTGTTTTCTTTTTCTTTTAAAACTTGTGCCAAATATCACTGTGTTTCTTTTTGCTTTGGTAGGAAATGTGGCTTGAGTATAGTTGAATGATCAGGACAGTCTGATCTTTTGGGTAATTTGTACTTCTTTCAGAGGCCCGGCAACTTGGCGTTGGGTATTTTGCCTTTGCCCGAGACAAAGAATTGAGAAACAAGCAGATGAAAACCTTAGAGATGCTGCGTGAACAGGTACAGATAAATCCCAAGTGTCTGTGAGGAAGGATGTGAGCGCTTGGTTTCTTGCTGGACCACACTGCAGAAAAATCTAGTAAATTAATTAGAAATTAAAATTGATATTTGGAATTGCATAAAGGTAGTTGCCATACTATTTTTGTGTTTCAAATTTTATAACTGCCCACGAGTAACCTGTGCAACTTTGATGTTTTAAATCTGGTGCCAAATATGGCACTTTTGGAGCGACTTGGATGGGAAAATAGTAAATTACTTAAGGGATTAAGGTGTAGGATGGAATGGGTTGGTTTTCTTGAGTGTTAAGGCTTGCAAGATGCTCTTTGAACGCTTACGAAACTTTGTAAGACATCGGAGGGTTCGTATAAGAGTACTTCATAGGGCTTCATTGTAAGGATCTCAAGGATAGCTTCTTAGAGGTGGCCTGAAGATCAATTAGCTAGTCTATTTTTAGAAGAAAATTTCATCTTTTTGAACAGGAATATTGCAAATTTGGCTTCAAGCAAATAATTTTCTGATTTTCTGTTCAGACAACAGATCAGAGAACAAAACGAGAAAACATAAAGGAAAAGCGAAAGGCTATCTTAGAGGCGAGACTTGCCAAACTTCGACAAAAAAAGATGAAAAAATCAAAAGAAGGTGGAACAGAGGAAGAAAACAGAGGTATATCATGTCTATGTTGCTGAACTTCAAAAGGGAAAATTTTGTTCCATTGACGTCTTGCTAATAGGGCTGGCAACGTGAAAATTAGCCATTTAGTTTTATATCTAAGCAAACAGTATACCTTTGAGGTACTGGCAGGAGCAATTTTTATAACCAAAGTGATGCAGAATGACATTCAATATTTTTAGGCTATAGATGAGGATATGAAGCAACAATACATTGTGTTGCATCTTAGAGTGGCATAGTCTTGTAATTGAGACAGTAAAGAGATATTTTAAGATAAAGTTTAGTTTTGCATATATATGTTTTAGACTTACATTTTTTGCTATTGGTTATTTTATATATATATTTAAAGAAATTTGTATTCATAAAGTTACGTAGTAAAAGAATTTAGAAATACGAATATTGACAGCTTGCCAAAGCTTACCAAAGAACTGTGCTCCAGAAGTTGGTGATTTGGAACTTGGAGCACAGTTCCCCTTGGAAACACTATTAAATGCTGTGTCAGACTAGCTTATTGTATAAGTTGTGGTAGTATAAGCTAAATTGCCATCAATCTAGAAACTCCTACATAGAATAGCTCAAACAATATGGAGATCTGTTTCTCTACTTAACTTGGAGGTGGGTGGGTGAGTGGGTATCCAGGGTAGGTGAGCAGCTGTGCCCCAGGTGGTCATCTAGTCCCAGGCTTCCTCCAGTCTTGCTGTTTCTGCCATTTCCTAGAGTATTTTTTTCTTCTGCACAAAGCTTGCTCCCCTGCTCCCCTGTTCATGATCCAGCCTAGGGTAGGCAGGGAGACAAGGGAGGGAGCCAGCTTCCTTTTTAGAGATATGAGTGGGAACTTACATACAACCTATGCATTTACATCCCGCTGGCCAGAGCTCAGTCCTGTGGGCCACACCTCACTGTAGGAGAAGCTGGGAAATGGCCTCTCCAGCAAGCTGGCCACATGTTCAGCTGAAACCTGGGGGCATTCTATTACCCAAAGGAAAAGGGGGAGTGTGGGTATGAGGGGTCGTACAGCTCTCCATCTCTCACAAAGGTTATGTGAAGCCATGGGCCGTTTCCTAATGTCTGAACAAAACAGACCAGAAACATTTAGGAATTTGAAAACCATCTGTTTAGTTTCAGATAAATGCTATCTCTATAACATGTTAAGCTGTGCAGATTGTTTCTCTAATTTTGCTCCATCTCCTGAACATCTGTCATGTCCAGAAAATGTGAAGTGCCACCGCAGTGTTTTTTAAAAATCCGTGTTTCTTTTACATTTAAAAAATGTGACCAAAATTGAAGAGCCTACACCAGACCCCAACTCTTCATCCCCTTGGCTCTGCTCGCTTCGCCTGAGATTGTGGTGTTAGTTGAGTGATTTGGGGGTTTCTGGTCCTGCGATTGCCAGTTTGGAGAAGCAGAGTGGCATAGTGAGGGGCACAGAGACTAATATCCATCCAGCCCAGCCCAGGACCCCATCCCGTATCACTTTCTACCTGTGTACCATTTCAGAGCTTAATTTTCCCCCTCTATAAAATGGGGATAACATGGAAATATTGAATTTATTAGGATTGTTATAAGAATTAAATAACCTGTTGTATACAAAAGACTTAATCCACTGCCTGGGACATGATAGGTAATTCATAAATATTGATGGTTACTTTTACTTTCAGGATTAGCATGTTCTGTATTTTTAAAAATAGCTTTAGGCTTTGTTATAACAGTGTCTTATTCCCTTACAAAAATAGATGGAGATGTTATTGGGCCTTTGCCACTGGAGCCAGAGCCTGTGCCAGCTCCACGTCCTGCTGCCCAGAGTAGCAAGGTAGAAGTCATTGTCCAGGAGAGGAAGGACACCAAGCCCGGAGTGCCACACGTCCGGGAGTGGGACCGCGGAAAAGGTAAGGGAGGTGGGCTCTGAGGTGTAAGAACTCTCTAGTAAATGGAAAATGTTTTTTTTTTTCCAGAAGCACTTGGGGTAAGTTTTAACTTCGTGCTGCCTTGTGTGGTTTTACAGCTTTGGAATGCCATTTCTCAGGATCTGCCTTTAAAGTATTATGAAGGTTTGGTGTTCTCATGTGCTCTGTTTTTTGCAGCCTCTTTTATGTTCAGTTGAAAATGGTCTACATGCCAATGTACTAACCTGGATTCACACATAGTTCCACTGGGGAATTTTCCTGGACATTTTTTCGTTAAATTCTCTAGAGTATCCACAGCAGCCTCTCTTTGGAAGACTATGGTTTATGCCTCTTTGAAAAAAATCATTTCAGTAGAACATTAGTCCATGCTGTCTGAGCTGATAAGATACAAAGCTAAAGTAAGAGAAATGCAAGAGCCACTGTTAGAAATAGAGGTGAAATACCAAACAAGGTTGGGCAGGTCCCGTTTGTGTCTTCCAAAACTCAGTAAAGGAAAAAATTTGTATTTTGGTGTGAAATACCTACAGTGTCATGTCAAGCAGATGATTTGTCTGTATTTCTCTTTTTCTGTATTTCCCATCTAGAGGTAGTCACTCCCTTTTCTTAGCCTGGTCTTTTATACTGGTTGTAGGTATTACTTATACCTTGTAACATAGTTTTACTCTTGCCATTCTTGTTCTTTGGATAGTTTGTGGTGGCTTTTAAGAAATATATGCAATGATTGGATAATAGTAACAATAAATTCAACTGATTTGTTAATCTGTTCTAATAATTTTCTTTCTTATTTTTACTAGAATTTTCCTTTGGATACTGGTCGAAGAGGCAGTCAGATCTTCGGGCTGAGAGAGATCCTGAGTTTGCCCCACCGTCAGATTACTTTGTGGGTCAGAAGAGAACTGGTTTTTCCAGCAGCCAGGCATGGAGCAGGCCTGGGCCAGCACAGAGTGACCCAGGGCAGTGCCCTGACCAGAGCCACAGACCTAGCCCTGCACATATGTCACCCACTCCTGCCCCCGACAACCCACCACAAGCCCCCACAGTTACTTTCAAAACTCTGGATGACATGATTTCCTATTACAAACAAGTGACTTGATCTTTCAAAGCACCCTGGCTTGGGTTTGTACTTTGACAGTGCCTTTCTCTCCCAGAGAGGGAGAAATGACCTTAGGAACTGAATTGTACCTTTGTCCTCTCCTTTCCCTAGGAGGCACACACTTGAGGTTGGATTTGTCAGCAAGGAGGAAAGTCGTGGAAACTTTGGCCACTTGGCTGTTCATTTTATTCTAAGAGGGATAGGGTCATACCTACCTGGATTTACATGTGAACTGCAATAGAAGAGAAGTATTTATTCTGTAAAATTTGACACTGAGATGTGCTTAAAACCCTATCTGTTTCATACCTACTCCCACGACTTACTCATATTTAAGGGTTCTTTTCCATTCCTTTTGCAAATACTAGCATGCAGGTGTCTTTATTCCAAGGATTCAGCTTCCAGATCAGCCGACGGAACATAGGTCAGGAGGAATTTCTCCCTGTCAAGCAGTGGCAGACTGCATGGGAGGCAAAATGTGTTCTCCAAGAGGACCCAGAAGTAATCACATAGGAAATGACAAGGAAGACCAGGAGGAGCTCAGGAGTCCAGAAAGGTAGAAGTGGGAGTTGTTTACTTACTTTTACTGTCATACCATCCTATTACCTACACTCCTGTGTGCAGTGGGCATTCAGTAAATGTGTGTTGAATGACGGACGTACGTGGAGGCTGCTGGACCTGGTCAGAGACTGATATGCCTTAGCAGCAATGGTTAGAGCTTTTCAGCGCATTCCACCTCCCTGTCGCCACCATGCTCAGCTTCCTCACGTTCAGGAACCTGACTTGGATCAGACTTGGGGCTGCACAGTGGAGCAGGTGGGTCCCCACGTCATTAGTAACAAGGAGAGGGTTGGGAGTGGGCAGGGCTCCAGAAAGTCAGTGAGGTGCCTGGGCACCCACCCCATCCTCTGCCTGCCACACCTCAGAGGGTTCCTACAGCTGCAGACAAGCAGTTGAGGGTTGATGACCAGGCCCATAGGGCTCCCATAGCTGGTTCCCAGGCCAGCGAGTGCTGTGAGAATGTGCTAGCACAAGTCCTTAATGTTCCTTGAGGAGTGGGAAGGAGAGGAGTGAGTGAAGGAGACTGTCCCCTGGGGGTCCTCTGCAATGGCATCGTCTCTGTTCCCACAGTGCTGCAGTGTGGAAGGGAGTGCCCCATCCTCATTACAGATGACACTGGAGTGTGGAGGGGTCGATGACTCGTGCAGGGTCATATGGTACCTAAGGAGCAGATCTCAGACTTAAATACAATTGATGTCTAACTCACAGACAGACTTTTCAGTGCCCTCTGCTCTTAGTTTTGTTGCCCTAGTATCAAGCAATCTTAGACAAACATCCTGAATTCTTACAAACTTACCTCTAAACACCGAGGGTAAAGGTGCCAGTCCTGTTAATGGTCAGCCTAATCACTCTGTCAGCCTAATTGGGTAATTGCTTTTTTTAATAAATACACATAAAAACCAACTAACCCAGGTGCCTTTTTTGCAGAAATTGACAAGCTAATCTTAAAATTCACATGGAAATGCAAGGAACCCAGAATAGCCAAAACAATCTAGAGAAAAGACAAAGAGGACTCACACTTCCTGATTTCAAGACTGACCACAAAGCTACAGTAATCTACACAGTGTGGTAGTGGCATAAGAATAGACACATAGATCAGTGGAATAGAGGCGAAAGTCCAGAAATAAAACATATATCCGTGGTCAACTGATTTTTGACAGTGGTGCCAGAACCATCCAGTGGGGAAAGAACAGTCTTTTCAACAAATGGTTCTGGGATAACTGAATATTCCATGCAAAAGAATGGGTTTGGACTTCTGCCTCATGCCACATACAAAAAAATCAACTCACGATGAATTGAAGACCTAAATGTAAGAGCTAATACTACAAAACCAACTGAAACAGCTTGTAGGATAAAGAGGGAGGAGAAAAAAAGAAAAATTGGAATACTAAAAAGAAAAATAGAATAATTAGACATGCTAGAATCACAGGAAAAATAGAAAAAAGAAAGGGTAGAAAGAAAATAATGAATAGACAAAAGATGGAAAGAGGATGTATGTGTAACGCAGAACAGAAGGACCCAAGGCTGACTGGAGTGGAAAGGAGAAGGGAGATAGGGGCAAGGCAGGCAGCATGAAGAGCTGTAGGTATGGGAGCCAGCATCACAAAGGGTCCAGCCCAGGTGACCACATTCATGCCTGTGGCATTCGGGTGGACAGCGAAGCAGTTGTGCTCATTGGCTCATGGTCACTGTTGTCTAATAACTGTGAGTCACGTTTTATCTGGGATTTCAAAAACTAAATAAACCTATTTATAATCCTCTCTTAACAGTATAAATTTAGTTCAGTGTTTTGTGAGCCCTTTTCTGTTTCAGATCCAGTTCTTTGAGTATTGACACACCATCACAGTCTTACTGTGTGACACGGGCCTGTCTTGTACCAGTGTATCCAGCAGATGGCATTAGAGTTCTTAGATGTCAGCTCCATACTCTTAAAACAGCACCCTCCAACAGAAATAAAAAATAAACTTGTGGTACATGCCTGTAATCCCAGCTACTTGGGAGGCTGAGGCAGGAGAATCGCTTGAACCTGGGAGGCGGAGGTTGCAGTGAGCTGAGATCGTGCCATTGCACTCCAGCCTGGGCAACAAGAGCGAAACTCCGTCTCAAAATTAAAAAAATAAGCCCAGAGTGTCATTTTCAATTTTCTAGCAACCATATTTAAAAGTGAAATTATTTTAACTCAGCATACCTAAAATATTCCAACATGTACTCAATACATGCAAATTATTAGTGAGATCTGAAATTATTCTTTTCATGCTAAGAATTCAGAACTCACTGTGTATCCAGTTATAGCATATCTCAATTTGTATGCTAACTTTTCATCAGGAATACTTGATCTGTATTTAGGTTTTATAAAATGTGCAGTTGAAAAACACAAATTCATATCCAAGTTGTTCCAAAGATACTTAAACATAGTAAAGTTTTTCAGTAACTGAATTGAATATCAAGTTTGAAAAAATAAAACCCAGTTCCTTAGTCATGCTAACCTCATTTCAGATGCTCAAAGGGTCCGTGTATCTAGTGCTGCTGTCCTGGACACAGCGGCTCTAAGTGATCTGCCTTTACACGCTTCCTGGTCCGACTATACTTAATCCTCCCATTAGTAACTAAAGTATTGGCCAATACATTTCTCCCAGGCAGACATTAAACATTCACAGTACTCTGTGGCCATGTTTAACTTGGGAGCAAGTAGTGGCAAAAACCTCCTATAGAAAAACATGAGCACACCTCATTTTTGCCTTTGTTGAGCTAAGCAAAATGCTTTAGATCAAAAATTGCCTGGAATTATTTACTTTCATTGTAATCTCTCCTCCAGGCCTTTGTGTGTTTTGGTAGAGTTCGTTTGAATTGGCTCAATAAATCATTTTGTTTGCTGCAGAATTCCCAAAGGAGAACATTCAGATCCATATACATGAGATTCCTGCTGCGTTTAGCCATACATTTACCAGACTTGTGGGGTCGTTTATTCCCTGTGAAAGCTCAAGTGCAGCCCGCAGGGAGGTTTTCAGCTGACCTTGTTGTGACATGCAGATGAGGTAGTTGAGTTTAGAATTTGGAACGGAGATGGGTACTGGTCTTCACAGTTAACACAACCTGGAGTTGCCCATGCCATACTGTGTCCTTTTAAGTCAGTAAATTGAGCTAAGTCGGTTATTTGGCAAGCAGTTCGTGTAAAAAACTACATGGCTAAGGTAAGTGATGATAATTGAAAGGAATTCATTGACCCACTGAAAAGATGAGAGTAGACAAAACTACCGTAGTCATGCTGCCTGCCCTGTTAGCTGGCTGGGTGAGGTGTTTTGCCCCGGTGGGCTGTGGACATTATCTTCATGTTTAATGTGTGTGTACTGGGGGCGAGAGGCCAGGGATGGTGTGATTGGTATAGGTCATTGTCTAGGAAAACTGGAAAATCCAAATGTTCAAAGGAAGTAAGGTGTTGTAGTGAAAACCTGTCATCTTGGCCTATTGATGTTTTGTTATGGTGTTTCTTAATAAATCCCAGGCTGCATCTATATAGTCACTCATAGTAAGGGAGCATTTGTCCAGTGGTAGAAGTAGCCAGAAATATTGCATCTTTTCTGTCCTCAATTGAAACGGCTTCTTTCTCCACTGTATTTCTTTTGTTTTGTTTTATTTTATTTTATTTTTTTTTTCTGAGATGGAGTCTCACTCTGCTGCCCGGGCTGGAGTGTACTGGCACAATCTCAACTCACTGAAACCTCCTCTCCCCAGGTTCAAACATTTATCCTGCCTCAGCCTCCCAAGTAGCTGGGCTTACAGGCATGTACCACCACGTCCAGCTAACTTTTGTATTTTTAGTAGAAATGGGGTTTCACCCATGCTGGCCAGGCTGGTCTCAAACTCCTGACCTCAGATGATCTGCCCGCCTTGTCCTCCCAAAGTGCTGGGATTACAGGTGTGAGCCACCATACCCGGCCCTCCACTACATTTCTAAATGCCACATTCTCACTAACTCTGAAAGCTTATATGCTTGGTAACAGTTTGGCCAGGTTTTAAGCATTTTCTCTGTTGTGTACTGCATTCCTTCCCCTCCGCCTACCCCCGCCTTTTTTTTTTTTTTTTTTGGTCGTTATTCCCTGAGGTTGAACAGAGTGTCCACTTCCCTTCACCCCACCCTACACCACCCTCTCCACACACAACCATAGTTGTTCACGGTTTTTGAAAACCAAAAAGTACAAGAGTGGGCCCTGTTCCCAGTACAGGTCTCCCAGGTTGCAAGTAGTCTGGTAACTGTGCCACTGTCTTTGGGAACCCAGGTTTTATTGTTTTTCCAAAAATAATTACCTTTTCCTTGAAAAGGCTTTGTATCTCTATGTTCAACTTATGATCTGTACAGGTTTTCATGGAATGTATAATCAGTGTATACACACTATTTGGTTCTTCTTTCTTTAACATTTCTAAAACCGAACTTCCTGGTTATTTTTGGTTGTTGCCTAATAGTTCATCAGTTTAACGTACATCATTATTTCACTATAGGGAATGAAGTGACTGTAAGCATCTTTTAGTACGATTTAACAAACATTGATCTTTATACAGATACCTTCCCCAACACTCCTCCCCCAATTTTGAAACTGTCCCCTGGGGTGCCACTTTCATTAGCGGGATCACTGGGTCAAAGAGATGGTCGATTTTATGTTTCTTGATGGGTCTTGTCAGGAGACCCATCACAGTAAGGGCCCTTTGATACCACAGTGAATCTCCTTGTGAATCCACTCCAGGATGGTCACCATGAGATTCCAGTGTCACATTAAGCTTCATATGAAGCTTGGCTTCATATGAAGTTAAGCTCAACCTTATGTGCAGTGGCCCCGACCCTGTTCACCCTAAGATCCACTTCTCTCTAGCCGAGCCCTTCTTCTTTCTGCCGAGAGAATTCAAGTGTCTGTCCAGAATGCTGTTTTATATGCTTAACAGTACAGAGAACAGCATCTATTCATTTTCCTAGGCCCACCTCCATTTGTTTTATGCATCTAATGAGGGCTGATTCTCAGACCCGTCCTAGCCTAAAGCCATGCCTGCTCACAAATTGCAGTCACGTGCTGACATCTGGACTCACTGCCCTTATCAGAAGTATTTCTGATTAAAATCAGAGAGCCAGAAACTAGAGAAAATAGCAGAGAACGCCACGACCAGATAACCTGAGGAGGCTTAGTTTGATTTTCTTCTTATGTATACAGCTGTGTATGCTTTGACCGAAAAATGTATTCTGGATCAGTGCCCGTAAAGGGGTGGCGGTATGCCATCTCTCTGCTTTTAAATCTATGCCCATTTCCCTTCAGCTGCCTTCTGGTTGAGTACCCTTGATTTTCCTGAAGCTCATTCAGAACTTCACTTTTCCTCCTTGTCCTGCTTTTGCGCCACCATGTACCCCTGGCAGTTTGCTGGGTCTGTGCCTTTTTATACCCTTCCAGGTACTCCTAGGACTGGAAATCCGTTTTGTTTTGGTTTTGGTTTTGTTTTTGTTTTTGAGACGGGGTTTCGTTCCCGTTGCCCAGGCTGGAGTGCAATGGCATGATCTCAACTCACTGCAACCTCTGCCTCCCGGGTTCAGGCAATTCTCCCGCCTCAGCCTCCTGAGTAGCTGAGATAACAGGTGCATACCAGCACATCCAGCTACTTTTTGTGTTTTTACTGGAGACAGGGTTTCACCTATGTTGGCCAGGCTGATCTTGAACTCCTGACCTTAGGTGATCTGCCCGCCTTGGCCTCCCAAAGTGCTGAGATTACAGGAGTGAGCCACCATGCCTGTCCTGAACATCCTTTTTGATCGTAGGCAGAAGTAAGTGTGCTGTGGGTGCAGCTCACATCCTTGGCTAACCCCTAGCAGCAGCTGTCCATCTTGTACTCACCCCACCGTACTTCCCCCCATGCTGCCAGCAGCGGAAGGAGCACTCTTACAGTGCAGATGCCTCCTTTGTTTGCCAACTTCAGTAGTTTCCCATCAGCTACAAGATCAAGCTCAGGCTCCTCTCACCTGGTCCTACCCTCCTCACCTCTACACTACCCTGTAGCAGTCTCCAGTTCCTTGCTGTTCCCCAAACTTGTCAGGGCTGTTTGGAGCCTTCAGCCCATACAAGAGCTGTGCCCATCACCTGGAATACAACCTTTGACCACTTCAAATAATGACCTTTTTTCTACTTAACATTTACTGATCACTCAACTGTGCTGTGTGCTGGTCCTTCACACACACCACCTCACTAATCCTCACAGTCCTTGAAGGTGGGGACTAGTGTCACATGTGGCCATTGGGAACATCACACAAATCAAAGGCTGGGTTCAAGGTCACATCGCCTAAACACACATTCATGTGACGTGAGAACCTTAACTCTAGGCCTTCCAGTGACACTTCCTTCTCTGGGTTTCCATTCCGCCTTGCAGAGAGCACTGTGACTTACTGTTGCCTTCTGTGTGTGTGTCTCCTCTCTCTACTGTGAGCCCCTCAAGAGGAAGGCCCGTGCCTTCCCCATCCCTGTCCCAGAAGCTGACTGGAAACAGCGGAGACATGCAGCATATTGTTGACTGAAGAAGGTGCTGCGTCCATGGTCATCCCTCATATCTTTTGTAAATTTCTTATACATTTTATTTCTTTGTGGGAATTGCATCTTGAAGCTTTGTTTATAACCATCTACGTGGGTCCCTTAGGCTATGTGGCTTACTTTAATACCACAGATATTTTTCCATTTCTGGCATGTAGCAGCGCTGGGCTTAGCATTGTAGAGATTATAAAAGAGAAGACATGGCCCCTGCCCTCCAGTTGCAGAGATGATACCATATGGGGCACAATTAGCCATTAAAGACAATACATTTCAGTATTTGCATGGAGTATTTGATTATATAGCCGATGAAAATTCTTGGGAATGACATACAAGGCCCTGCAAGATCTGATTCTAGACCACTTTCCAAGTTTCATCTGCTACTCTCCCACAGATGCCCCACACCCCAGCCATTGCATGTATTGAGGTACGTGCAGTCTTTGGAGCCCACCATGCTTCCAGTGTCACCATCTCTTGAAAGGTGCTGTTCCTTCTTCCTAGAATGCCTGTCTTCTTCCTATCTGCCTGGCAACTTCTTACTCATCTTTTAGAACACTGTCTAGTGCCAATTCTTTTCTTTTCTTTTTTTTTGTTTTCATGGCCTTCGTACATTTTTCTGTATTGTGACCCTTATCACATAAGTCGATTTTATAAGTCTGCCCTGCCTGTTAGCTGCTGAGCTACTTGAGGTCAAGATCCAGGTCTCAGTGATGGAAAAATGAATGACAAAATAGAAACTGGATAAATGGAAAGGAAGGAGTGATGATCTAACATGGCTGGGGGTCAGTCGGGAATCACTTTCAATGGCCAGAACAGAGAGCTGAATAAAGTGGCTTAAAGGCATTAGAGGTTCATTTGCATGTGGGAAAAGCTTGGAGGTGGATGGTTAAGTGCTGGCATGGGTGCCACAATGTCATCAGGAGCCCAGGTTCTGCTGCGCAACTTGGCCATTTTTAATGCGAGGTTTCCCTCTTCAGGGTAACCTTGTGGCTCAAAACGGTTGCTGGAGCTGCAGTCATCTTATCCATTTCAGGCAAGAAGGACTAGAGAGGTCAGCTCGTAAAAAAAAAAACATGTTCTTTCCCTGAAGGCAGCCTCCTTCAAACAGATTTCTCAGGGTCCTTTACGCAGGAGCTTCATCTGTATCTCAGGTCAGGATGTAGTCACATGGTCACCTCTAGCTGTGTTTTGAAGAGATGTAAATATACGGAATAAATATAGGTTATCTCCACATTTAATTTAAAATGACATTGCTTTTTAAAACAGATTTTAGATCTGAATACACATTTCTCAGAAAAAGATATAAAATGGCCAATAAGCACATGAAAAGATGCTTAGGGAAATACAGATTAGTCATTAGGGAAATACAAATCAGAACCACAATGAGACATAATTTCACATCTACGAAGATAGCACTAGAGTCAAAAAGACATAATAACAAGTGCTGGCAAAGAGAGAAATTCGAATTCTTATAAAGCCACTGGTGGGACTGTGAAATGATGCAGCAGTCTGGCAGGCCCTCACAAAGTTAAACACTGACTTACCCTATGACCCAGCAATCCCACTTTTAGGTATACATATGCAAGAGAATGAAAACATACACCCACACAAAAGCTTATGTATGCATATTCATAGCACTATTCATAAAAGCCAAAAAATAAAAATAACCAAAATGCCCATTAACAAATGAGTAGATCAACAAATTGTGGTATATCCATACAGGGGACTATTATTCTGCCATTAAAAGGAATGAAGTACTGATACATGCTATATAACATGGATGAATTTCAAAAACATTACAGCAAGTGAAAGAAGACAGTCACAAAAAAACCACATAGTCGATGATCCTATTCTTATGAAATGTCCAGAACAGGCAAATCCATAGAGACAGAAATTAGATGCATGGTTGCCTGAGGGTGAGGGGAAATGGACTGACTGATGATGGGTTTTGTGTGGGGGCAATAAAATGTTCTAAAATTAGATAGTAATGGTTGTACAACTCTGAATATACTAAAAACCATTGTACACACGTTAAAAAGGGTGGATTGTATGTGAATTCTATCTCAATAAAGCTGTTCGAAAATTCAGCTTTTATCTGTAAGATATATCTTCAGAATTAACCTCCAAAAACAAAGGAACTGGTGGCAGGAGGCAGGGGGGACAAATTTCCCAAACCAGTTGATATTTCAAGATTTGTATTATCTCCTTCTTCTGATTTGTGTCCTGACTTTAAAAAAAGAAAAACTCTGCCCTGCACAGTCAGGGTTGGATCCTTCTGGCTGGTTGCCCAGATGACTGGAATTCTGAGTGGTTTCTTTGTCCTGTGGACTTATAATTTCAAAAACAAAGCCTCTTTTTCCCAGTCTGCAAAGCTGAGGAATGGAGATGTCAGGGGGTCAACAAATAGGCATAGGAAGCCACTGTATCTGCAAAACAGCAGCATGCTAGAAGGGTTTGCTCTAGTATCTGCAAAACAGCAGCATGCTAGAAGGGTAGGCTCATGTTCCTTGGAGATTTTGTTACTGATAGATGGACAAAGGCAGGTCAGAGACCATGAAAAAGTAGTGTGGTGTTTGGAATGGCCTCCATGCCAGGAGTCTGCAGACAGTGACTCCTGATCAAGAGCTCTGATTCCTCAGAAAAACAAGAAAGATGATAGTCTTCTCACCACTGGGTTGACACACGAGTTCATGGCCATGAGCCTACCCTGTAAACACGGAAGGTGGGCACCAGGCAGGCTGTCCTGGAATGGCGAACTTGGGGTGGCTCCGGGGGGGACAGAGTTTGAAAAGGGAAAGGGAGCATTGTCTAGTGGAAAAGAAGACATAGGTGTGTTGGCTGGAGTGGTTGTCAGGATAAAAGGTGGTCGAAGAGATGGTTGGACAGCTACACTCACTGACAAGTGTGGTCAGAAGCTTCGGGCCAGCAGCCCTTCCTGGTAAGTGGGCCGGTTAGGGTCGTTGGAGTTGTATAACAGAAACAACTCGGTAACTCTGCATCAAGATGCTGAAGATGGCCATCAGCAAAGGGGACAGACCTCCCCACCCCTCCTCCTGTAAGTCTCCCTCGGGTTGACCTTTGCCGTGTGCTCTGGATTCTTGAGTCTTTCACGAAGGCTCACGCGCTCATAAAGTCCCTTGGGAATTACAAGAAACAAATCATTTTTGCGTAGCATAAGATGTGACTAGTTTTAATTTGATATATCACTAAAGACTGCTGTCAGGTTCATTTTGATCAGAAAAATGAAACTTTTGGTATCTGGTTACAAAATTCTGCCAATGTATTTACAGGTTTTCTAGCCTTTTTT
>NW_016812390.1:1356735-1372351 GCF_001698545.2 Rhinopithecus bieti | reverse complement strand
TTTTTTTTTTTTTTTTTTTTTGCTCATTAAGTTGTTCTTTATGCTTCCTCTCTTCAACCAGTGGTCTATTTTCATATAAGTTAAGAAGGTAAAATAAAACACAATGTAGAAATATGTCAGGATAAACACTAGTATTAAAGTGGAAAAATATTTATTATAGTCCATTGATTTTCAGGCACGTATTTTCCAACTTTAACATCTCTGAAATTGTGGTATGTCTTACAGTCAATGGCAGATTACATTCATTTTTTTCTTATAAGATGGTGTATCCTTTGATCATGAATGTCTTGGATTTGATGAAATCTGGCAAATTATATTAGTGATTGAGCTTAGAAAATGCATTGTTCTCATTCTTTCCTGTCTGCCCTCAGATGTACGTGTTGGATAATTCCAAGCCTATCTTGGCATTGCAGCCAGGAGCTTCTGCATCCCTCGCTTCCAAAGAGAACCAGTGAAACATCTTTTTGTTCTTGCAGGTTCTTATTGATTGACCACAAGCAGATCTTCCACCCTTGGATCTCTAACTACAAAAGGTGCAATGGGACCTTTCTGTCTTCCCCAGCCTTTCCATTCCTCCAGCCCCCCAGGGTCCTATACCCAGTTTGTGTGACTGTCCTTGAAGCTTTCCTGGAACCATACTTATTACCAGACCCTTCCCAAAGTGACTCACTAACATTGGTCTCTCTGATGGTGTCTCTGGGTAGGTAAGGGAGGGGGACATCCCCTTGCCCTACTATGGGGAGAGTGACTAACTCTTTTCTTGTCCTTTCTGGATAGGAACCACTGGCTCAATGACCTGTAAGGGTCATTTCAGCACATCCATTCTGTCCATCTCCAAGCCTTCACCATAGGGAAGAACTTTTGCTCTCAGTCACCTCTCAGAGAGCTCTCTTTATAGCTGAAGGTCCCTCTCATGAGTTACATCAAGAGTAACCTAGAATTATACCAGCAATACACAGCCATGGCCCCCAAGCTACTGGCCCGCATCTCCAAACTCCTCATGATCTGCCAGAATGCAGGCATTTCTATACCAAAGGGCATCAGAAACATCTTTGAGTTCACTTGGGAAGAGCTCATCAGTGACCCTTCAGTGCCTACCCCGTCCGACATCTTGGGCCTGGAGGTCAGCTTTGGAGCCCCCCTGGTGGTGCTCATGGAACCCACCTTTGTGCAGGTCCCCACACTGAAGAAGCCACTACCTCCACCACCAGCAGCACCACCACATCCACTGCTGCTGGCAACCACTGCCAAGCGCTCCACCCCCTCTCCCACCATGGCCCGTCAGGTGCGCGCCCAGCAGGAGACCCTGAACAGGTTTCAGCAGCAGTCCATCCACCTGCTGACGGAGCTCCTCAAACTGAAGATGAAGGCCATGGTGGAGTCTATGTCGGGTAAGGCCCACATGTTTGTGTATGTGCCCACCACACCCACTACAGACAGGCATCTCAGAGGCACATGCTGGGAACAGGTGGCAACCGTGAGTATGCTGTAGGAATTGGATGCCTTCCCTCTGGCTCTTGGAATCATCCTCTCACTCCTCCCTGTTCTCCCATTTTTCCTGCCATTGCCCCACCTTTGCAGAGTCCAGATTTGAAGGTTAGCAACAGGAATGGTGTGAGGTCAGAAGCACTGAGGGGTAGTATTTGTGAGAATGATGCTGAGGTGGGGAGACAGCACCCATGTCCAGGTGGCATGTGAAGTTTTCAAATCAGGAGGGCCGATTGGGAAGTAGCCAGACAGAGCCCAGTAGAGCCAGAATGAGGGGGAGTCATAAGAACCAGGGTCCCAGGCCAGGCGTAGTGGCTCACCCCTGTAATCCCAGCAGGAGGATCACGAGGTCAGGCGTTCGAGACCAGCCCAGCCAATATGGTGAAACCCTGATTCTACTAAAAATACAAAAATTAGCTAGGCGTGGTGGTGCACACCTGTAGTCCCAGCTACTCGGGAGGCCGAGGCAGGAGAATTGCTTAAACCCAGGAGGCCGAGGTTGCAGTGAGCCAGGATCACGCCACTGCACTCCAGCCTGGGCATAGAGTGAGATTCCATCTCAAAAAAAAAAAAAAAAAAAAAAAAAAGAACCAGGGTCCTTCCAAAGTGAGGGTGCCATCCCAGGATCAAGGCTAGGACCTAGAGCAGCACCAGTGATCGAGACTTCTGGATGCTGCATCATTTCAGAAACCAATAGCATCGGTACCTAGGCCTACGGGTAGGAAGAGAGATAGGCAAAGGGAGGAGAGCAAAGCAACACCTGAAAGGTCCTGAGAGCTTAAGAGCCTTTCGCAGTAGCCCCCTCACCCCTGCATACCCTACGAATAGCGCTCTACTCTACCCTTCTTTCCTGGGCCATTTACAGAGGTCCTTTACTGGAAGCATTAGCCCCGTGCTAGGAGGGACATGTGTTGCTTTCTATCATTGCTTTAGTGGGTGCCAACCCCTTGGACATCACCAGGCGCTTTGTGGAGGCCAGCCAGCTCCTCCACCTCAATGCCAAAGAGATGGCCTTCAACTGCCTGATCGGCACAGCTGGGAGAAGTGGCTACAGCAGCGGACAGTTGTGGAAAGGTGGGTACTTGAGCTTCAGCCCTTAGGTGAGAAGTGCAAACAATATCAGCAGGAACGCAATGGAAAGGCAAAACCCCCAGTTTGAAGGTTTGACATTTCTAAGAATTGAGGTGGATGTGGAGCAACAGGTTTAAAATGCTACAGGTGAGTGGATGAATTGGTGCAGTTCCCGTGGAGAGTGGTTTGGTGGTATCTGCTGAGTTGGCAACGGCTACACCTCACAACCCAGCAGCTCCTCTTAGAGGTTGTTCCCTAGAGCTGTGCTCTCAAGCTATGTGCAGTGAAAGACTCATGTTTAAAATGTCCAATCTGTTGTAGACCGACCCTTTTAAACACACGATAAATGTCACAGCAGTGTCAAGTTGCTGCACAGGCCTCTCAGTGCTCACCTTCAGTTTTTGTGCTCGCCTGGTCATGGCCTGTGTGGGTCAGTGGCAGTCCACAGGCTGCACTTGAGTCACACAGCCCAAAGGAAGCTCACACACATATTCAAGAAGTCATACAAGAATGTTTATTGCAGGCAGGCATGGTGGCTTATGCCTGTAATCCCAGCACTTTGGGAGGCCAAGGTGGTAGGATCCCTTGACTCCAGGAGTTCAAGACCAGCTTGGGCAACATAGTGAGACTCTGTCTTTAAATTAAAAATAAAAAAAGAAATGATTATTGCAGAATTCTTTGGAATGGCAAAAATTAATGTTTATTAATTTTTTTATCAACAAGAGAAAAAGATATAAATTAAGGTCCATTTAGACAGTGGGACATAATGAATCATGAAAATGAGTGAGGCACTAAAGCATAGATATTCACAGAGAGAAATCTCTAATGATAGTATTAAGGAAAAAAAGAGGAAGCTATGGGAGGATATTATTTTTCAAAGTTTAAAAGCATGTAAAGTAGTAATATATCATAGGTATATTACACAAAGTACAAGTATAAAAACATGAAGGGGGAAATTTGAGGAAGTGATCTCTGGGAAGAGAGAAGGGGAACAGGATCTGGAAGACAGCAAGCAATTGAGTCTGTAATGTTCTTTTTGTCGCTTTTTTCTCACCCAGTGAACTCTGTCTCTGTGTGTGTGTGTGTGTTGAGAACACAAAATCTACTCCCCAAGCAAATTTTGAGTGTGCAATACAGTGATATTAACTGCAGTCACCATGCTGTATATTAGTTCTCCAGAACTCATTCCTCTTATAAGTGAAAGTTGGTACCCTTTGACTAATATCTTCCCACTCCCCAGCTGCCACCCTCCAGTCCCTGTCAACCACCATTCCCTCTCTGCTTCTATGAGTTTGAGTTTGACTTTATTAGATTCCTCATATATGTGAGATCATACAGGATTTGTCTTTTTTTTTCTGGCTTTTTTTTTTTTCATTCAGCATATAATATATTCTAGGTTCACTCATGTTGTAGCAAATGGCAGGATTAACTTTTTTTTTTTTTTTTTTGAGACGGAGTCTCGCTCTGTTGCCAGGCTGGAGTGCAGTGGCCGGATCTTGGCTCACTGCAACCTCCACCTCCCAGGTTCAAGTGATTCTCCTGCCTCAGGCTCCTGAGTAGCTGGGATACAGGCATGCGCCACCACGCCCAGCTAATTTTTGTATTTTTAGTAGAGACGGGGTTTCACCATGTTGGCCAGGATGGTCTCAATCTCTTGACCTCATGATCTGTCTGCCTTGGCCTCCCAAAGTGCTGGGATTACAGGCATGAGCCACCGTGCCCAGCGCAGGGTTTCCTTTTTTAATAGCTGAATCCTGTTCGTGTGTGTGTGTGTGTGTGTGTGTGTGTGTGTGTCTGTGTCTGTGTGTGTGTGACATTTTCTTTATCCATTTATCCTTTGATGAACACTTAGGTTGTTTCCATATCTTGGCTATTGTGAATAATACTGTAATGAGCATAGGAGTGCAGATATCTCTTTGAAATACTGATTTCTTTTATTTGGATAAATACCCAGAAGTGAATTGCTGGATCATATGGTAGTTCCATTTTTAAATTTCGGAGGAACTCCATACTGTTTTCCATGACGGCAGCACCAATCTCCATTCCCACCAGCTGCATACAAGGGTTCCTTTTCTCCACACTCTTGCCAGCACTTGTTAGCTTTTGTCGTTTTGGTAATAGCCATTCTAACAGATGTAACGTGGTATCTCATTGTGGTCTTGATTTGCATTTTTCTGATGATTACTGACATAGAGCATTTTTTTCATATAACTATTGGCCATTTGTGTCTCTTCTTTTGAGAAATGTCTATTTGGGTCCTTCATGTATTTTTAAATGAAGTTATTTGGTTTTTGCTCTGCAATGTTTTATGTCTTAAGCTTGGTGAATACACAGGTGTTCATTTTGAATCCCTAAAAGTACTCACTGATGTGAGGTTTTATAGGAAGCATAAAAAAATTCTATCTCCCAACAATTTGCCCTTACCTGTAGAGTCAGTCCCCATTTAGCCTCTCTCCCTGTCCACTGAGTCAGTGTCTTTGTCTGGCTCCCTTGATGGTCAGAGATTAAACATCTGGTAATACACACATACAGTGCAAATAAATTACATAGAAAAATTGCAGATCTTGGGGAAAAAAAGGTAAGATTTCATGAAGTCAATGAAAGTGATGCTGGAGAGCTGCAGAATGCCCCTCCAATGGCCCTGATGCCTGATAGGGCGGAGCAGCACTAGCTGCCTGCCGCAGAAGGGAAAACTGAACACAGGACCATGACTCCATGGAGAAAAAATAAAAAGCAGTAAAGCTCTTCAATAATTTTCCAAAAGGAAAAGATGAAGGGCCTTATGTTTTATTGCCATGATACAATCATTCAGGAAGAAAGAAGCCATACTGCCTCAGAACACTCAGCAGTCATTTTTACTTGCTTTGTAAGACTTAATGTGTTCTTAGAGTACCAACTAATTTTTTAAAATACAAGATAAAATGTTATTTTGATAAATTTTGGCTTCCTTTTCTAATACAAAGTTGTAATCAAACACTCTTCCCCCCAGTGTTTACCATGAAATGAAGATCTCTGTTTTAGGGGAAGTTACACTGTGCCTGTTTTGTTTAGATCAGCTAGACTCTGAGGCCACAGGTCCTCTAGTCGTGCTGTAATTATTTGTGCAGATGGTGATCACCAGACAGAGCTCTGCACCTTGCATTCTGTTTTGGGGCTTAGAGATCTCCCTCATTTGGGGGCACAGCTGCTAAGTAGCCTGTTGCATGTGCATGAGAGCCCCATGACAGATGTCAAGGTAGCTCCAGCCCGACCCTTGGGCCGCATACCTGCCTGAGCCACTCCTAACTAAATATCATGTCTCCTCACCTTTAAAAGGAAAATGGTCCTCACCACTAACCTCCTTCTCATAAAGCGTTTCAGCATTCTTTCAGGATGAGGGAGGCACAGTGGCTTCTGGCATCCCATGTGGGTTGTGATTCATCTAATGGAGAAGAATGGGAAGTGAGTTAAGCTGAGCTGGGAAGGGGGCGGGGGGCCTTTTGGGTGATCTCTGCATCTTGCTGTCCTGCTCAGCAGCCGATTGCTGAGAGTGCCCCTCTCCATCACACTCCCTAGCAAGCCTCCCTGTCTTGTTGGCACTTGCTGATGCAGATGCTCCTCTCTTTAAATAAGCCTATAGTTTAAAGACAAAAATCTAAGTAGCAAAACAAAACAGAGTGATCCATTTCTTTTGGAAAAACACTCATTCATCCTAAAAGGACTTTACTTAGATAGTGCTCCTGGGACATAAAAAAGAAGATTCAAACTCTGGTGATTTTTTTTGCATGAATTAGGTTTTTTGGGACCATCCTCTTATGTGAGGTAGACAAAAGCTGGTTAAAAGTTAGAAGAGTTAACTTCTTTTAAAGTTGTTACCGGGCCAAGTGTGGTGGCTCACGACTGTAATCCCAGCATTTTGGGAGGCTGAGGCAGGAGGATTGCTTGAGGCCAGGAGTTCAAGACCAGCCAGGCCAACATGGTGAAACCCTGTCTCTACTAAAAATATATAAAAAAATTAGCCAGCCATGGTGGCACACATCTGTAGTCCCAGCTACTCGGGAGGCTGAGGCAGGAGAATCGCTTGAACCTGGGAAGCAGAGGTTGCAGTGAGCTGAGATTGTGCCACTGCACACCAGCCTGGATGACAGAGTGAGACTGTCAAAAAAAAAAAAAAAAAAAAAAAAAAAAAAAAAAAAAGCTGTATCTGTGTATCTGGAATATCTCCTGTGCTAAGTAGTCTTCCCTCCTGTCCTGATACCTACTAGCCCTGGCTTGTCACTGAAGAAAACCAGACTGCTCCTTTATTTTTAGTTGACAACAATATTATTAATAAAAATGCAAAAAAGAGGAAACAATCCTGCCATCTTTATATAAGAGCTACTTTTCACCTTGGCAGTTTCCTCTGTGGTTCCTGTGCTCATGTATGTATGTATATTTTTAGGGTATTGCAGTTTTTCTGTTTCTTAGTTTCTTTTACATAACAGAGTACAACTGTTTTCCAACATGGCTGTATACTTTAAATAATTGTCAGTTTGAGTGGGCATAAATTCCTTGTAATGTTCATGTTCCACATTTACCTAAATGTTTAGGTTTCCAGGCTTTTTGTTATTTGTATAATATGCATTGTAATAGGCAACTTTATGCACGTGGCTTCTTATTTCTGTTGTATTTGGTTAACTTCCAGGGGAGGGATTATTGGAGCAGAGGTCTCAGTATATATATAGCTCTTCTTCTGAAATCACACTTAATTTGGATTCTCTCTACACCAACAGGGTTGATGGGTTTTATTCCTTCTTTACCATTACTGGCCATTGTTAGTTCTTTTCATTTCTACCAAGTTAGAAGGTCCTGAAAGTTGTTTTAATTTCAGCTTCTGGATCACTTGCAGAGGTGATTACTTTTGTGTTTTATCATCCATTGTGGCATCTCTGTAGTCTTTGTCTGCTTAGGAGGTCCAGTTTGCCATTTTCTTTTTGAATTTGAGTGAGCTGTGGTGAGTGAATCACCTAACATTTTCTAACAATGGTTTCATGCCTAACCAGTGAAATGACTATATTTGGGGGAAGAATAAACAAATGATTTGGTGAGGTTTGTGTAAGAATGAGCAAGATTTTCCACTAACCATAAGGGTGCTACATTTTAATTCTTAAGTGGTCAGACATCAAGTGATTCTACACAAGATGGTGTGATTCTGCAAGAGACTTGATATATTATTGAAGAAGCATCTGATTTCTGTGGCTTAGATAAGGGGGAATAGATGATTCTTAATTTCCTTCTTACTGGCCCAAGGCTTATCCTCTCAACCTGGTGTAGCACCGATATCTGCCTTTGCCCTTGGAGTAATATCACGTTTTGTGCTTGCTTGCTGTTCCTTGTTCTGGTCCGCGTCTTGAGAGGGTTGGGGAAGAGAGGCACTGCAGAGGGGAACTATAAAGATTTCCCCTAATTGCTCTGCCGGTGCATTGCAAAATCTCCTTCTTCCAAGATCTAGGTGTTTTGTAACAATGCGTCACTTTACAGTGTCTGACCCACCGTACTACTAGAATAAGAAATCCATGTTACATTTTTGGCTAATAAAATTAAAAGTAAACAGGTTAAAGAAGAATCTCTCTCTCTCCCACTCCAGAGTCCCTTGCAAACATGTCCGCCATTGGGGTGAACTCGCCTTACCAGCTGATCTACCACTCTTCCACAGCCTGTCTGAGCTTTTCCCTCTCTACTGGAAAAGAAGTCAAGAAGAAAATAGGTAACAGTGGTTCCTAGCAAGACCTCATAGCCTACCATTCATTGGTGGTGGCAGTGGGGTGGGGGACAGGTTTCTGTCTACCCTGTGTAGGTTGGTGGGATGGTTTGATTTGGTCTTCTGATTGGAAGGATACATAGTGGCTCCACCTGGAGATCTGGCAGCTGTCCACACAGATTTGCTCATGGAAAGGTTGTCACAGCCAGCCCTATCACTGCATAGCACGGGCTCATCATTTCAGTTTGCTCGTGCCCTGCTTTCCCAGTGATGTGGTGTCCCTCCCCTGGGACAACATCCCACCAAACCCATCTCTTCCACCCCCTACAGTATCCCAAACTCACGCCTCTGCTCAAACAGCTCTGTCCAGTCACGCAGCAAGTGGGGGAACTAGTATCTGAAGAGAGGTATTTGGATATCGAACCTGGTAGACCTCAGTTGCACATCCCAAACTGGGCAAGTTTGTGTGGGCAGGAAACAAAGACATAGAAGATACTCCTATTCTACTGAGGAAGACACACACAGGAGAGGCTTCAGGAAGAGAACACGTGGCAGATGAAGACAACCAGTCTAACAACACCTGCTCAAAAAGAAGCTCAGAGGAGAGACAGGCTGGGGCTGCAGAGAGCAGGGAAAAGCCTGGCAGAACTCCCAGGTCCACCCTGCTAGCTATGACAGATGGGTTGTGGGGACAGGGTAGGTAGGAGAAGACCACATTCCTGAAGGTGGTGAGGTGGGGTGGATGGCAGGCAGGAATGCTCAGGCTGCCCAGTTGATTTCCACTGACACTGGAGGTAAGGCTGGAAGCCAAGGAGCTTGGATTTCCTCTATGCTCCCACCCCTGGCTGGCTGTGTGACCCACCTTCCTCAGCCCTCACCTCCATGTTGGTAAAAGGGAGATGGTCATCATGGGCGTGCCTTGTATTTCATCACTCAGCATATCAAGCTGATCCTATACTCTTTCCATTAATGAACAAACGGTTATTGAACACTTGGTAACTGTCAGTCTCTATACCAAATGCTGGGGATACAGATGTGGACTTGTAAGACAGAAAATGCCTTGCTTAAAGGACCTGACCTCCTCAGCTTCCGGGCACGGAGTAGCTTCGGCAGCTGCCACACCTTCCTGACTGCTTTACCTGTGTTGATATGTGCTTCATCTCATTGTGGTACAATAACCCACAGCACCATTGCCAGCACCCCACTGCATGTGCACCTGGCCTGGTACTCCATTATCATGTGCCCTCCTGAGCTGGCCCTAGATCTGGCCCTGTGATCCCACAGTCAGTTTGAGGGAAAAGGAAGTACCTTCAAGACACCTGGTGATTTAATGACTTTTTCTGCCTAATGAACCTGAGGGTGATGTCTTGAGCAAGGTTGTTTCAAAGCAAAAGTTAAATACAGAAGTCCTCCTTATCCAGGGTTTCCCCTTTCTGTGGTTTCAGTTACCCATGGTCAACCACAGTCCAAAAATATTAAGATATTTTGAGGCAGAGAGAGAGAGGGACCACATTCACATAACTCTTTTTAATTTTAAATTTTTGTAGGTATAGTTAGTATATATATTTATGGGTTATGTGAGATATTTTGATACAGGCACACAATAATCACATCAAGCTAAATGGGGTGTCCATCATCTTATGCATTTATCTTTGATGTTAGCAACAATTCAATTGTGCTCTTTTAGTTATTTAAAAATATATAATTAAATTACGTTTGACTATAATCACCCTGAATGCTATCAACTACTAGGTCTTATTCATTCTTACTATTTTTTTGTATCCATTAGCCCTTCCCACTCCACACTACCCTTCCCAGCCTCTGGTGACTATCTGCTCTCTATCTCCATGGGTTTAATTGTTTTAATTTTTAGCTTTGATAAAGTAGAACATACGAAGTTTGCCTTTCTGTGCCTGGCTTATTTCACTTAACATAATGATCTCCAGTTTCATTCATGTTGTTGCAAATGACAGGATCTCATTCTCTTTTTATGGCTGACTAATACTCCATTACCTGTATGTACCACACTTTCTTCATCCATTTATCTGTTGTTGATTGACACTTAGGTTGCTTCCAAATCTTGGCTATTATGAAAGGTGCTGCCCTAAACATGGGAGTGCAGATATCTCTTTATTATACTGATTTCTGTTCTTTCAGGTATATACTTAGGAGTGGAATTGCTGGATTGTGTAGTAGCTCTAATTTTATTTTTTTGAGGAACCCCCAAACTGTGGTTGTGCTAATTGACATTCCCACCAACAGTTATGAGGGTTTCTTTTTCTCCACATCTTCACCAGCATTTGTTGTTGCCTGTCTTTTGGACAAAAGCTGTTTTAGCTGGGTGAGATGATATCACCTTGTAGTTTTAATTTGCATTTCTCTATCAGTGATGTTGGGCACCTTTTCATACACTTATTTGCCATTTATGTGTCTTTTTTTGAGAAGAATGAGTTTGAAAGTTCATTCAATCAGATTATTAGATTTTTTTTTTCTAGAGTTGTTTGAACTCCTAATATATTCTGGTCATTAATCCTTTATCGAATGGGTAGTTTGCAAATATTTTCTCCCAGTCTGTGGGTTGTCTCTTCACTTTGTTGATTGTTTCCTTTGCTGTGCAGAAGCTTTTTAACTTGATGTGATCTGATTTGTCCATTTTTGTTTTGGTTGCCTGTGCTTGTAGGGTATTACTCAAGAAATCTTTGCCCACTCCACTGTCCTGGAGAGTTTCCCCTAATGTTTTCTATTAGTATTTAATAGTCTGTGGCCTGAGATTTAAGTCTTTAATCCATTTTGATTTTATTTTTGTATATGGTGAGAGATAGGGGTCCTTCTGTATATGGACATCCAGTTTTCCCAGCACCATTTATTGAAAAGATTGTTCTTTCCCCAGTGTATGTTCTTGGCACCTTTGTCATAAATAGGTTCATTGTAGATGTATAGATTTATATTGGGGCTCTGTATTGTGTTTCACTGGCCTACGTGTCTGTTTTTATGCCAGTACCATGCTGTTTTGGTTACTATAGCTCTGTTGTATAATTTGAAGTCAGGTAAAGTGATTCCTCTAGTTTTGTTATTTTTATTTGTGATAGCTTTGGCTATTCTAGGGCTTTTGTGGTTCCATATAAACTTTAGGAATGTTTTTTCTATTTCTGTGAAGATTGCCGTTGGTATTTTGATAGGGATTGCATTAAATCTGTAGATTGCTTTGGGTAGTATGGACATTTTAATAGTATTTATTCTTCCAATCCATGAACATGGAATAGCTTTCCATTTTTTGATGTCATCTTCAGTTTTTTTGCATCAGTGTTTTATAGTTTTCATTGTAGAAATCTTTCATTTCTTTGTTTAGTTCGTGACTATTTTAAATGGAATTACTTTCTTAGTTTCTTTTTCAGGCTGTCCACTGTTGGCATATAGAAATGCTACTGATTTTGGTATGTTGATTTTTGTATCCTGTAACCTTACTGAGTTTATCAGTTCTAATAATTTTTTGGTGGAGTCATTAGGTTTTTCCAAATATAAGATCATATGATCTGCAAACAAGGACAGTTTGACTTCTTCCTTTCCAATTTGGATGACCTTTATTTCTTTCTCTTTTCTCATTGCTCTAGCCAGGATTCCCAGTACTATATTGAATAAAAGTGGTGAAAGTGGGCGTTCTTGTCGTGTTCCTGTTTTTCCCCATTCAGTATGATAGTAGGTATGAGTCTGTCATATATGGGTTTTACTATGTTAAAGCATATTTCTTCTATACCCAGTTTTTTGAGGGTTTTTATCATGAAGGGATGTTGAATTTTATCAAATGCTTTTCCAGTATCAGTTGAAATGGCCATAGGGTTTTTGTACTTCATTCTGTTGATAGGATGTATCACATTGATTGATTTGCATATGTTGAACCATCCTTGCATCCAAGAGATAAATCCCACTTGGTCATGATGAATGATCTTTTTAATGTGTTGTTGAATTCAATTTGCTAGTATTGAGGATTTTTGCACCAATATTCATCAGTGGTATTGGCCTGTAGTTTTCTTTTTTTTTATGTGTCTTTGTCTGGTTTTGGTATCAGAGTAATACTGGCATCATAGAATGAGTTTATAAATATTCCTTCCTCCTCTATTTTTCAGAAAAGTTTGAGTAGGATTGGTACGTTCTTTAAATGTTTGGTAGAATTTGACAGTGAAGGTCTTGGGTCCCAGGCTTTTCTTTTCTGGGAGACTTTTTATTATAGTTTCGATCTCGTTACTTGTTATTGGTCCGTTCAGGTTTTGGATTTCTTCATGGCTCGGTCTTGGTAGGTTGTATGTGTCTAGGAATTTATCCATTTCTTCTAGATTTCCCAATTTATTGACATATAGTTGCTCATAATAGGGACTAATGATCCTTTGAATTTTTGCAGTATCAGTTGTCTCCTTTTTCATCTCTGGTTTTATTTAATTGGATCTTCTCTTTTTTTTTCTTAGTCTGGCTAAAGGCTTGTCAAATTTGTTTCACTTTTTTAAAAAACAGCTTTTGTTTTTATTGATCTCTTGTATTGTTTTTCTTGTTTCCATTTTATTTATTTCTGATCTTATCTTTATTATTTCTTTTCTTCCACTAATTTTGTGTTCGGTTTGCGCTTGCTTTTCTAGTTCTTTAAGTTGCATCATTGGGTTGTTTATTTGAAGTTTTTCTTCTTCTTCTTCTTCTTCTCTCTTTTTTGTTTTTTGAGATGAAGTCTCACTCTGTTGCCTCAGGCTGGAGTGCAGTGGTGTGATCTCAGTTCACTGCAATCTCTGCCTCCCGAGTTCAAGCAATTCTCCTGCCTCAGCCTCCTGAGTAGCTGGAATTACAGACGCGCACCACCATGTCTGGGTAATTTTTGTATTTTTAGTAGAGACAGGGTTTCACAATGTTGACCAGGCTGGTCTTGAACTTCTGACCTCAAGTGATCCACCTTCCTTGGCCTCTCAAAGTGCTGGGATTACGGGCATAAGCCACCATGCCTGGGCTGAAGTTTTTCTTCTTTTTGATGTGGGCACTTAACAGCTATAAATTTTCCTCTTAGTACTGCTTTCACTGTATCCCATAGGTTTTGGTATGTTGTGTTTCCATTGTCTTTTGCTTCAAGAATTTTTTTAAATTTCCTTCTTAATTTATTCATTGACCCACTGGTCATTCAGGAGCATGTTGTTTAATTTCCAAGAATTTATATAGTTTCCAAAATTCCTCTTTGATTTATAGTTTTATTCCATTGTGGTCAGAGAAGATGGTTGCTGTTATTTCAGGGTTTTTTTTTTTTTTTAATGTTTTAAGACTTGTTTTGTGACCTAACATATGATCTAGCTTTGAAAATGATCCATGTGCTAAGGAAAAGAATGTGTATTTTGCAGCCATTGGATGAAATGTTCTATAAATATCTATTAGGTCCATTTGGTCTATAATACAGATTAAGTCTGATGTTTGTTGATTTTCTGTCTGGAAGATCTATCCAATGCTGAAAGCGGGGTGTTGCTCTCTCCAGCTATTATTTTATTGGGGTCTTTCTCTCTCTTTAGCTCTAATAATATTTGCTTTATGTGTCTGGCTGCTCCAGTGTTGGGTGTATATATATTTACAGTTGTTATATCTTCTTGCTGAATTTTCTTCTTTATTATATAGTGACCTTCCTTGTCTCTTTCTATAGTTTTTGTTTCAAAATCTATTTTGTCTAAGTATAACTACTCCTGTTCTTTTTTGATTTCCATTTGCATGTAACATCTTTTTTTCATTCCTTTATTTTCAGTCTATGTGTGTCTTTATAAGTGGAATGTGCTTCTGATCATGGGGTCTTGTTTTTTTATCCATCCAATAACTCTATGTCTTTTGATTGGAGAGTTTAGTCCATTTACATTCAATGTTATTATTGATAAGTAAGGACCTACTCCTGCCATTTTGTTGTTCTCTGGTTGTTTTGTGGTCTTCTTATTCTTCTTTCCTTCCTCCTTGTCTTCCTTTTACTGAAGGTGATTTTACTCGTGGTATGATTAAATTTCTTGTTTTTTTATTTTTTGTGTACCCATTATGTGTTTTTTGATTTGAGTTTACCATGAGGCTTGCAAATACTATCTTATAACTCATTATTTTAAGCTGATAACAACTTCACACTGTTTGCATAAACAAACAAACAAACAAGCAAAGAGAAAACTAATAAACTCTACACCTTAACTTCATCCCCCCACATTTTAACTTTTTGTTATTTCTATTTATATCTTATTGTACTATATCTTGAAAAGTTGTTGTAGCTATTATTATTATTATTATTATTTTTTTTTTTGAGAAGGAGTCACGCTCTGTCACCCAGGCTGCAGTGCAGTGGCATGTCTTGGCTGACTGCAACCTCCTTCTCCTGAGTTCAAGCAGTTCTCCTGCCTCAGCCTCCCAAGTAGCTGGGACTACAGGCACGTGCCACCACACCCAGCTAATTTTTGTATTTTTAGTAGAGATGGGGGTTTCACTGTGTTGGCCAGGCTGATCTCGAACTCCTGACCTCAAGTGATCTGCTGCCTTGGCCTCCCAAAGTGCTGGGATTATAGGCGTGAGCCACCACGCTGACCTGTAGCTATTACTTTTTATGGATTTGTCTTTTAGTCTTTCTACTTGAGATAATAGTAGCTTACACACCTTAGTAACAGTATTGTAATATTCTGGTTTTCTCTGTACTATTACCAGTGAGTTTTATACTAACACCTTTTCTTTCTGGAGAGGTCTGGTGTTGATGAAATTCCTCTGCTTTTGTTTGTCTAGGAAAGTCTTTATTTCTTCATTTTGAAGGATATTTTCACAAGATATACTATTGTAGGGTAAAAGGTTTTTTCCTTCAACCCTTTAAATATGTCATGCCAGTCTCTCCTGGCCTGTAACATTTCCACTGAAAAGTCTGCTGCCAGACAAATGGAGCTCCATTGTAAGCTATTTGTTTCTTTTCTCTTGCTGCTTTTAGTATCCTTTCTTAGGATCCTTGACCTTCGGGAGTTTAGTTATTAAATGCCTTAAAGTAGTCTTCTTTGGGTTAAATCTGCTTAGTGTTCTATGACCTTCTTGTACTTGAATTTTGGTATCTTTCTCTAGGTTTGGGAAGTTCTCTGTTATTATTTCTTTGAATAAACTTTCTACCCCTGTCTCTTTCTCTACCTCATCTTTAAGGCCAATAACTCTTAAATTTGCCCTTTTGAGGTTATTTTCTAGATCTCGTAGCCATGTTTCATTCTTTATTCTTTTTTCTTTTGTCTCCTCTGACTGTGTATTTTCAAACAGGCTGTCTTCAAGCTCACTAATTCTTTCTTTTTTTTTTTTTTTTTTTTTTTTTTTTTTTTTTTTTTT
>NW_016812390.1:1311796-1355446 GCF_001698545.2 Rhinopithecus bieti | reverse complement strand
CGGAGTCTTGCTCTGTCGCCCAGGCTGGAGTTCAGTGGCGTGATCTCAGCTCACTGCAAGCTCCGCCCCCTGGGTTTACACCATTCTCCTGCCTCAGCCTCCCAAGTAGCTGGGACTACAGGCGCCCGCTACCTCGCCCGGCTAGTTTTTTTGTATTTTTTAGTACAGACGGGGTTTCACCGTATTAGCCAGGATGGTCTCGATCTCCTGACCTCGTGATCCACCCGTCTCGGCCTCCCAAAGTGCTGGGATTACAGGCTTGAGCCACCGCGCCCGGCCGTGCCACATTTTCTTAATCCAGTCTATCACTGATGGACATTTGGGTTGGTTCTAAGTCTTCGTTATTGTGAATTGTGCCGCAGTAAACATGTGTGCATGTGTCTTATAGTGGCATGATTTATAATCCTTTGGGTATATACCCAGTAATGGGATGGCTGGGTCAAATGGCAATTCTAGTTCTAGATCCTTGAGGAATCACCACACTGTCTTCAATCTCTTCGTTAAATGATAGAATTCTGAATTCTTTCTCTGTGTTATCTTGAATTTCTTTGAGTTTCCTCAAAGCAGCTATTTTAAATTCTCTGTCTGAAAGGTAACGTATCTTTCTCCAGGATTGGTCACTAGTGCCTTATTTAGTTCATTTTGTGAAATCATATCTTCCTGGATGGCCTTGATGCCTGTGGATGTTCATCAGTGTCGCCATTGAAGAGTTAGGTATTTATTGTAGTCTTCACAGTCTGGGGTTGGTTGTTTGTACTTTTCCTTCTTGGGAAGGCTTTCCAGGTATTTGAAAGGGCTTGGGTGTTGTGACCTAAGCCATATCTGCATTAGGGGGCAACCCAAGCCCAGTAACATTGTGGTTCTTTCTGACTCAGAGAGGTACTGCCTTGGTGATCTTGGATAAGATCCAGGAGAATTCTCTAGATTTTCACAGAGACTCTTGTTCTCTTCCCTGCTTTCTCCCAAACAAATGGAGTCTCTCTCTGTGCTGAGCCACCTGGAGCTGGAGATGGGGTGACATAAGTATCCCTGTGGCCACCACCACTGGGACTGCACTGGGTGAAACCTAAAGCCAGCACAGCACTGGGTCTTGCCCAAGACCTGCTGTAACTACTGCCAGACTACTGCCTATATTTGCTGAAGGCCCCTAGGGAATCTACAATCAGCAGGTGGTGAAGCCAGCCAGGTTTCTGTTCTTCCCTTTAGGGCAGAAAGTTCCCACAGGCCCCAGGCAGGTCCAGAGATGTTGTCTGGGAGCCAGGACTAGAGTAAAACACCTTCAAAATCTACCTGATGTTCTATTGTACTGTGGCTGAGCTGGCACTCAAACCATGAGACACAGTCCTTCCCACTCTTCCCTCCCTGTTCCATAGGCAGAGGAGTCTCACGCTTTGGCCACCACCACCAGGTCCATGGGGAGTACTGCCAGGCTACTGCAACTGTTCACTTAAGGTCCAAGGACTCTTTAGTTAGGCCTGGACTCACTCTTCAGGGCAGTGGGCTCTCCTGTGCCCCAGGACAGGTATAGAAATGGCATCCAAGAGCCAAGGCCTGGAATCAGGGACCCCAAGAGCCCCTTAGTGCTCTGCCTCCTCATTGCTGAGCTAGTATATAAGGTGCAAGACAAAGTCCTCTTTACGTTTCCCTCTGCTTTTCTCAAGCAGAAGGAGTCCCTCACTGTGACCACCACATCTGAGAATGTGCTGAGTCTCTCCCGAAGCCAGCATGTCTCAGAGTGTCACCCAAGGCCCACAGCCTACTACCTGGGTATCACTGCTGGTTATTCAGGGCCCAAGGGCTCTTCAGTCAGCAGGTGATGGGTCCTGCCAGGACTGGGTCCTTCCCTTCAAGGAAGTAGGTTCCCTTCTGGCCCAGGATGTATCTAGAAATGTAATCTGGGAGCTAGGGCCTGGAATGGGGGCCTCATGACACTGACTGGTACCCTATCCTACTGTGGCTAAACTGGTATCCAAGATGTTAAACGAAGTCCTTTTTACTCTTCCCTCTTCTCTCCTCAAGTGGAAGAAAGGGGTCTTTTTTGGAGCCATGCACTGCGCCACTTGGGATTGGGGGAGGGGTGTCACAAGCACTCCCTTAGCTGCCCCAGCTGGTGCCTCAGTAGGTTGCATACCCTCTAAATCCATTGGCTCTGAGCCCAGCTCAGCACTAAGGCTTGCCTGTGAGTTGCAGTCCTTACGGCCTAGGTTGCCTTTCAAGTTTATTTAGAATCCAGAGCCCACAATGGACAGGCTTGCCAAAACGCAGGATGCAGACACTGGGATGGGTGACTCCCCTTTGGCTAGGGCAGGTCTAAATGCTCCCTTCATGAGTGAGCTTCAGCTGAGTTCAACCTGGTTTTGCTTTCCACTATGACGGGAAAGCACTGAGTTCAATGCAAAGTCTGACAATCACTGCACTCTCCCTCTCCCAAATGCATAGATCCTCTCTCTGTGCCATGTAGCTGCTGCCAGGGATGGGGAGGGGTTGTGTCAGCAATTCAAGACTGTCTTTCCTACTTCTCCAGTGCCTCTTTCAGCAATATGAAGTTAAAATCAGGTACTATGAGTGCTTACCTGGTCTTTGGCTATTTTGAAGATGCTTTTTTGTGTAGGTAGTTGTTAAATTTGGTGTTCCTATGGGGAGGACAATCAGTAGAGCCTTCTATTTGGCCATCTTTCCCCACCCCTCCACCTAACTTTTATTACAATATATTGTTTTAATTGTTCTATTTTAGTAGGAGTTATTGTTAATCTCTTAGGGTCTAACTTATCAATTAAACTTTATCATAGGTGTACATGTAAAAATCATAGCATATGCAGGTTTGGTACTATCCACGCTTTCAGGCATTTACTAGGGGTCCTGGAATGTATCTCTCAAGGACTGGGGGGACTGCTGCATGTCTATTGGCCTCTTGTCTATGTGGCTGCTTTCCTTTGCCACCCAACTTTTAGCCGCCTTGTTGTGTCCATTGACACTGGGATGTATATTCCGTGATGCTGCATTATAGGGCCTTAATTTTGTTTAGGAATTAGGCTCACATGTGCATGCTAGCATGGGTGATTAGCCTTGCCTCATAGCTCATAAGTAACTGTGGGTCCAAGCTAGCCCGGCAATGTCCCAGTTTATGCCTGTTGTCCTATGACATATGTATGAATGATGCCTGATTTTGCTATAGCCATTCTGGTTTGAAGTCACTTCGGGTTTGGGGGCCTCCACCATCCATTCCACGTCTATATGCTGTTCCACCTCACCTGCTGGCAGTTCTGGGGCCAGGCTGACTTTGAGCACCAGCTCCAGGAGTTGGGCTTACTCCCTGAGGGGACGGCAGCTATTTCTGGAAGGTATCCAACGTTACAAGAAGAGAACTATTAATGGTAGTTCCTAGTCAGAGCAAGAGAGCATCACCTTTGAGGAGCCCAAGGCACCTGGGGCAGGTCAGACATAGTGGCTCAATCCAGCAGATGCTCCAGGTGGCCCGCCAGCAGGTCGCTGGACCTCAGGCCCTAGGCTTAAGATCAGGGTTCAGTCTCTGGTCCCTGTTGGCAGGAGAAGTGGGGGAAGTGACCAGGAACCACTCAGGGTGGCAGATACCAGAGATGGTCCCCAAGCATTGGCCAACAACCCCCAGGATTCACCAGCAGCAAGGAAGCCTCCATTCTGAGGCCCTCAGGGCTTCAGTTAGAGCCTGAGAAATGCCCCCACCCAAAGCCAGGTTTCATCCTCAAATCTAAGGTGAAATTGAGCCTGCATACTATGAGGCTGAAACTGGGTGGGAGTCAGAGGTTCAGTGTAGGTAGGACTTGACACAAATGACTAAATAGATGCCCCTGGAACCTAGGGTGGGAGGATCACTGCCATGACTCCACATAACCACATCCTCATACTACCTGTCATGGAGGACAGCTGTGAAAATTATATCACAGGCACAGATCGTTGTCATCCAGGTCATGCAGATCATTGTCATCCAGTCTGCAGAGACTCAGATGACAGTGATCTGTGCCTGTGGCACTTGGGCTCCCTCCAGAAGACCCAAGATTAGCCATCATCAGAGAAGTTTTCAAGCGGATTGAGAATAAATAGAGACTTTGTGTCTTTAATCAGGAGAATCAAAAGGGTCCAATTCAGTGAGGGCAGTCAAGCCCCAGAAATGCTCTTTTCCTGGAACCCGGGGAGACATGGCCAGTCTCATCACTTGCACAAGTCAGTCCCTGACACATCCATCATGGATGACTCGCAGTATGAGTAACATCTCTGATAACTGACCAGTCAACAATTCCTGGTGAGCATCAATGATACCACCAATATTCTGATATTTAGAGGATGCTGCTCTCCTACTTTTCCTGGCTCCATGTCCCCTGGTAAACACAATGTCTTGAAAAACCATTTTCTAAAACCCCTCCTATATTAGTTTTCATGCTGCTGATATCCAAGACTGGGAAGAAAAAGAGGTTTAGTTGGACTTACAGTTCCATATAGCTGAGGAGGCCCCAGAATCATGGCAGGAGGTGAAAGGCACTCCTTACATAGCAGCAAGAGAAAATGAGGAAGAAGCAAAAGCGGAAATGCCTGATGAACCCATCAGATCTCATGAAACGTATTCACTATTACGAGAATAGCACAGGGAAGACCGGCCCCCATGATTCAATTACCTCCCGTTGGGTTCCTCCCACAACAAGTGAGAATTCTGGGAGATACAATTCAAGTTAAGATTTGGGTAGGGACACAGCCAAACCATATCATTCTGCCCCTGGCTCCTCCAAATCTCATGTCCTCACATTTCCTTTTTTTTTTTTTTTTGAGATGGAGTCTCACTGTGTCACCCAGGCTAGAGTGCAGTGGTGTGGTCTCGGTTCACTGCAACCTCCACCTCCCAGGTTCAGGAGATTCTATTGCCTCAGCCTCCTGAGTAGCTGGAACTACAGGTGTACACCAGCACGCCCAGTTAATTTTTGTATTTTTTGTAGAGACGGGGTTTCACCATGTTGGCCAGGCTGGTCTCGAACTCCTGACCTCAGGTGATCTGCTTGCCTCGGCCTCCCAAAGTGCTGGGATTACAGGCACGAGCCACCATGCCTGACCATGTTCTCACATTTCAAAAGCAACCATGCCTTCCCAACAGTCCCCCAAAGTCTTAACTCATTTCACCATTAACCCAATAGTCCAAAGTCTCATCTGAGACAAGGCAAGTTCCTTCCACCTATGAGCCTGTAAAATCAAAAGCAAGCTAGTTACTTCCTAGATACAGTGGGGTTGCAGGTATTGAGTAAATACAGCCATTCCAAATGGGAAAAAAATGGCCAAAATAAAGGGGTTACAGGGCCCATGCAAGTCCAAAATCCAGCGGGACAAATTTTAAAGTTCCAGAATGATTTCCTTTGACTCCAAGTCTCACATTCAGGTCACACTGATGCAAAAGGTGGGTTCCCATGGTCTTGGGCATCTCTGTAACTTCTTGCCCTCCAACTACAGGCAAATCTAGAACTATAGAAGATGTCAGCATGCCGCCCCCGCATCGAGGAGTGGGAACCCCTGCCAACAGCCTGGAGTTCAGCGACCCCTGCCCTGAGGCCCGCGAGAAGCTGCAGGAGTTGTGTCGCCACATGTGAGCACCTAAGTGCTTGGGTCGGGGGAGGCAAGGGTTCTGAGAAAGCCCGACCCCCAGCTGGGAGTCCCTGTGTATATGTGAGTGTCCAGTCACAGAAGTGTGGGAGACATGCTGCCTGAGAGCATGGGTTATGCGGTACTCCCCACAACAGCCACAGGTGCAGCTTCCCTCACAGGCAGACACACACCCCTGTCCTTCCTTGCTCACCATCCTCCCTACAATATCACTGCAACCATGCAAGGAAGACAGGATTGATGCCCATTTTGTGGATGGGGAAACTGAGGCAGCCTAAGCAGTTATGTGAGTAAGAAATTGCCTGAGCTCACACAGCTCCAGTGGCCTGCCTCCTGCCCCTGCTCAGCAATGCTCTCTACCTCTGCAACACCTTGCCGGGGATGCCCTGTTGCATGACTCCTTACATTTAGGGCTTTTGTGCCCTGTTTGTTTCTTAACTTAATTTGCCAGATGTTCTACAAGACAAACAAAAACCTCTCAAAACAAACCAAAAAGACACTTGACATGGGTAGTTAGTGGTTTTTATCATTCTGTGGGGCCATCCCACAAGCCCTAGCAATTTACTCAACATTTCTCTCAGGGCCCAGGCCATTGGGTATAAAGGACTTAAGCACCTGTTCACATCTAATAGCTTAGTCATATATGTCTCTTGGGGGTCGCTGGGCTAGAACATGGGGAGAGGGCAGCCACTGTTTGCCTCCTCACTGTGACACTCTAGAAGGAAGCTCTGTTCCCTGAAACCTCAGGACTGGAGTGAGCAAGGTCTTCAAACCCTCAGGACCCCCCCACACTTCCACACACAGTCCCACTCCATAGGTCCTCACCCTCAGGCTCAGGTGGAAATCAGGCAAGGGCTGTTCTTAGATGGGCACTGGGAACTTCCCAGTTCTTCCCAAAAACTACCTTTATGGACGAGGGAGCATGGGTTGGGGACGTGTACTTTGGGCACAGGGGAATGGGATAGGGGTCTTGGGTACTAAGGAGGGGCTGTAGAGAGCATCCCTGGTGCGTGAGAACCAAGAGGCTAGACAATATATTGGTCTCCTTCTCTGCAGAGAAGCCGAAAGGGCCACGTGGAAAGGGAGGAATATCTCCTACCCCATGATCTTACGAAACTACAAGGCAAAGATGCCCTCTCATCTAATGATGGCCCGCAAAGGAGACTCTCAGACCACCCCGGGTTTACATTACCCTCCCACCGCAAGTGCTCAGACTCTCACCCCCACACCTCACCCATCATCCGCCAACCATCTCTTCAGTCGGCATTGTCAAGAGGGGAAGGCGCCCAAGAAGGCCTTCAAGTTTCATTACACCTTCTATGACGGCTCCTCCTTCGTTTAGTATCCTTTTATTTGGTGCCACCCTATCTCCCCAGCTACTCAACCCCAGAGAACTCCAGGACTTGACACAGCCCAAATATTTCCTTGGGCCTTTTAGTTATCAGAGAAGCCTGGTGATGGGTCTCTTGGGTATTAAGAGTTTGTCTATATCAGACTCAAGAGGTCAGAGGAGGAGGTAATAAGTTTCAAGCCTCAAGTTCAGTTCAGATCAACATGAACATACCAAACCCCAGCTACCTATGAGAAGCTTGTCAGTGCAGGCTGGGAATGCAGACAAAGTCCCTGCCTTTGAGGACCTCTCAGTTGAGACAAGGTTAAAGACACAAAACAAATCATCTCTAGTGGAGAGGAGGGAGTTATGAGGCCTTAAACAATTGGGAACCTTCATCCTTCTCTCCTTGGCTCAGTGGTTAAGCTCTGTGGTCCTTGCATACTTCACCCATCCACATCCTTGGAGCCTGAGACCTCACCCCAAATGCGCTATCTGCTGGGCCCTGACTGCTCTGCAGCTGAGATGTGACTGGGCTCATGAGCCTAGTGCTAGCTGTGTCCCAACCTTGGATGTAGGAGCAACAAAAGGAGAAACATTTTCTCTTTGAGAATCTGATGAAAGCTATAGACCTTCTCCCTACAAATAAGCACTTATCTACACATGCCTGTAAGGCGTTACCTGTGATTGCAGGGCATTTACCAACCTCCAAAGCCTGTCTTTGGATCTGAGTTTGAAAAGACAAATCTCCTTGGAGGGTGAGCCCTGAGGGCTGTGCATACCTCAGAGTGATTTGAGTCTGATTATTTTCTTCATTCACAGATGTGTATCGAGTATCTATCACGTGCAATGAATTCAGATAATGGAGTTAATAGACCATTTGTACTTCAGAGGAAGCAACTTTAATTGCTCCTTTTAAAGTGAAGAGAAGGAGTTTGAATTTGGGTGGTAAAAGCAAAAGAGAGGGCTCCCTTTAGAGAATGTCTGGGTTGGAAGTCACCTTGTACCTTATGTTCTTTTTGGGGGTCCTGTTGCCCAAACTTAACATGTTCTAGAGCTGGACCAGATCACAGATGTCATTCATTTGGCCACAAGGACTCCGAGGCCTGAGAGGGCAAAGCACTTATTCCAGGTTATGCAGTCTAGTTACATAAAATGTCACGGATGGGAAACACAGTCATTTGTTTCTGCCCCTTCACTGTAGAAATGGGAAAACTGAGACCCAAAGGCATGGTGTAACTGACTGTATGCCACAAAAGGAATTCTGTGGCCAAGCTAGGCCTGGGTTCAGGGCCTCGTTGCCTCAATTTAGGGTCCTCTCTTGGGTACCATTTTTATACCTTTAAGGATTATTTCCTCTAGCACAGAGCAGGGTAGAGGGCGATGGAAGTGGATCTCATTTTAATAATAAAATCACTGGGCACTCAGGATCCCCTGCCCCTTTCTTGGAGGAGAGGACGTGTCTCTGGGCTGTCTCAACCACTTTCACAAAGGCCAAGGCCCCCAACCAGGCTCTCCTGGCAGCAGCCCCCTTGCTTCCTTTGTCCTCCTCTTGACTGAACTGGGAATTGAGGATTTAAGCGCTCTGTCAAAGAAGTCTCATTGTTTCTCAGACCGTAAATGAATCCATTCATCACACTCTGCTCGGCCCTGCTTGCAACACGTCCACAGTATTGAACACAGCTGACTCCTTCGAGAGCAGCTGCTGCTTGCAATGGGTTGTGTTGTGCCCCACCCCCGCTTCTTTCTGACTCTTCGCTGCATTTAATAGGATGATCTCCCTGAGCTCCTCATGAAGCAATGTCTATGAATTAGCCTTCTATCAGGGGCTTCAGAAAGAGGGTGGGCTTGTGTATGATAAGAGCACAGCACCCTAGCCTGCAGGAATTTCTGTTCTCTCACTTGTCCCAGAGTTCTGAGCACCTTCCCACCCGCTACCCCCAAATGGTCTGAGAGATTCCCCCAAACTTTTGATCCATTGCTACTGGCACTCTTGACTCACATGCCAGCAATGATCACATCCTGGCAATTAATGCTCTTCTCTTTGAGAGTCCTAAAAGACCAGGGCTCTAGGCTCAGTTGTTTTTGGTGACCCTGCACAAGTCACTTGATCTCTGTGCCTCACTTCCCTTGATTATAAGATGAGGAAGTTGAACCCAGTGATCTTAAAGGAGAAATTCTGTGTTACTGTGTTCAAATAGTCAGAACACTTGTGCAGCTGTTTGATCCCTCTCAAGTACAGAAAATGTTTGGAAAGCTCTTCTTTCACCTAATGGCTTCCATAGAACACTGGGTTCAGTAGTTGATTCTGTTTTCATAGAGATTGCTGGTCAAGCTCTCAGGCAAAAATGATATGTCTGGGCCGGGCGCGGTGGCTCACGCCTGTAATCCCAGCACTTTGGGAGGCCGAGGCGGGCGGATTACGAGGTCAGGAGATTAAGACCATCCTGGCTAACATGGTGAAACCCCGTCTCTACTAAAAATACAAAAAATTAGCCGGGCGTGGTGGTGGGCACCTGTAGTCCCAGCTACTCAGGGGGCTGCGGCAGGAGAATGGCATGAACTCAGGAGGTGAAGCTTGCAGTGAGCTGAGATCGAGCCACTGCAGTCTAGCTTGGGCGACAGAGCAAAGACTCTGTCTCAAAAAAAAAAAAAAAAAGAAAGAAAGAAAACTTCAGCTTTGGAAATTCAGTGATATATTCCCTTTTGAGGGATGCACTTTACTGTATTCGTTTCACGTGTGAATTTTAGAATCACAGGAACAGACTCAAATTCTGGATATGCCCTTTATAATCCCTGTCATCTAGGACAAGTTCCTTAACCTATCTTTGCCTTAGTTTCTCTTCTATAAATTAGAGTTTCTCTAAGTATTAAATAGCATGATGCCTTTATTTAAAAAGTGCTTGATCCACTGCCCTATGCAGCAGAAGGGTAATTTCACATTGTAGTCATTATTGTTATGTGAGTTTCTTCTCCAATAGTCTCTGTAGTCACTTGTTATACTTTAGAAAACTTTTAATTATATGTGAACTTAGTGTTGATAATACAGCTATTTCCTCTGTTTTTTAAAAGTCCATCATAGTCTATCAGATTATCTGTTCACTCGGGAAAAGACATCTAAAAACAGAATTCCTTCGGATAAATCAGGTAACCTAAGTAATATAAAGTGCATTCAACCTGAACTGACAGGATACAGTGGAAAGAACAATTGCCTGTCAAAAGATAGGGTTTATAAGCTGTATTTTATTGCCAAGTTGTCATGTGACCTTGTGTAAGTCATTGAACTTCTCTTATTTCCAGTAATGTCCTCTGTAAAAAGGAGGAGTCTTGACTCGATTTCTAAGGTTCTTTCTCCAGCTGTAACATTTTGTGATTCTATGAATGCTTAGGTGATATATGAAGATGTCTTTAAGTTCTGTGTGTCACAGAATGGTAGTCAAATACACATATTTTCCAGGTCCTTTACATATGAACTTGTATGAAAGTGTATCACAGTCTCTCATTTTCTGTTGAGCACTTGCTGTTAATCCCTTTTCAGTTTTATCTTCGTAACTTTAACTCCTGATTCTTGCCTGATTGAATCTTTGTATGTTTGTTCTCTCATGCAATATGTGTGTTAAATACATACATCTGCAATGCCTTCACCTCAGCTGTTAATAAAAATCCTGAGTAGGGCCAGGTATGGTGGCTCATGCCTATAATCCCAGCACTTTGGGAGGCCTGGGTGAGAGGATCACTTGAGCCCAGGAGTTTGAGACCGGCCTGGGCAACAAAGTGAGACCCTGTCTCTACAAATAAATAAATAAATGTTTTAAAAAATAAAAATCCTGATAAGCCCTGGTGTGGATTGCCATTACCTGATCATTTTCACAGGACCACAAGAGCAGTGAATTCAAATACTCAGATTTATTCATTCCTTCAATAATCTTTAGTGAGCTTCATCCCAGCCCCAAGCCACCCTTTGCAGATTGTTTTGCTGGAGTTCAACACAGAGTTATTTCGATGTCACTTTTCCCTGTGGCTCAGTTTCTTTGCTGTTAGGGGTGGTCACCAACCATTTTACAAATCTTAGAAGGCTATATAGGCTTTCTCCCTAGAAAATGCCAGATAGATGAGGAAAGAAAAAGGTTTGTAACCAGCAAAGGAAGGAGAAAGGGCTGTGAAAAAGCATCGTCATTCAAAAGGATAAATATTTTATTATGGCTGTCATGTCTGCTAGAAGAGGGACAGTGGTTAAAGGTAAGTTTGGAAAGTCAGATACCCGAGTCTTAGAAGGGCCTTGTGTCTGTGCAAGGTTGTTTAGATTGTACCACATAGATCAGTTGTTGGTGACGTTGAGTTTTAGACATTCTCAGTAAATAATGAATCTGAAGAGTACAAGGTAATCTTCTATTCAGAAAATACATACAAAGATGTTCATATAATTTCACTGGGTTTACAAACAGCAGCCTCTCTCCCCCAAGCCCAGTCTTGACCCCTAGTTTAGGAACTCCTAAGGTAGGTTATCAGAAGCAATGAAAGATGAGTGATATATTGTCATTAAAATAACTTTAGGTGTGACTTATATACAATAAAGTACACAAGTCGTAAGTATACAGCTTGCTGAATTATTGTCTCACTCTATCACCCAGGCTGGAGTGCAGTGGTGTGATCTCAGCTCACTGCCTCTCAGCCTCTGCCTCCTGGGTTCAAGTGATTCTCCTGCCTCATCCTCCCAAGTAACTGGGATTACAGGCACATGCCACCACACCCAGCTAATTTTTTTGTTTTTTGTTTTTTTTAGTAGAGACCAGATTTTACCATGTTGCCCAGACTGGTCTCGAACTCCTGAGCTCAGACCACCCGCCTCGGCCTCCCAAAGTGCTAGGATTACAGGCGTGAGCCACCACGCCTGGCCAGCTTGCTAAATTTTTATATATGAACATAATTTCAAGTAACCACCATACATGAAGAGATGAAGTATTTCTAACACTCCACAGGGTCCTTCTTGGTGCTCCCCTCAAAGATAACAAGTATCCTTTCCAACCTCTCTCATCATAGATTAGTTTTGCCTAGTTGTTGGGGATTTTTTGCGGGGGGTGGCAGGGTTATTTTGTTTTGTTGAGACAGAGCCTTACACTGTCACCAAGCTGGAGTGCAGTGGCACAATCTCGGCTTACCGCAGCCTCTGCCTCCCAAGCTCAAGTGATCCTCCTGCCTCAGCCTCCCAAGTAGCTGGGACTATAGGTTCATGTCACCATGCTAATTTTTATATTTTTTATAGAGACGGGGTTTCACCATGTTCACCAGGCTGGTCTCGAGATCCTGGGATCGAGTGATGCCCTGTCTTGGCCTCGTGAAGTGCTGGGATTACAGGTGTGAGCCACAGCACCTGGCCCTATCTTTGAACTTCAGAAATGGAATCACAATCTTAATTTACCTTTACCTTTTCTTTCTTTCTTTTTTTTTTTTTTTTTTTTTTTTTTTTTTTTTTTTTTTTTTTTTTGAGACAGAGTCTCGCTCTGTCACCCAGGGGCCCAATATGGCCTCGCCACAAGCTCTGCCCTCTGGGTTCAAGCAATTAACCAACCTCAGCCTCTCTAGTAGCTGGGATTACAGGCGTGCACTACCACACCCAGCTAATTTTTGTATTTTTAGTAGAGACAGGGTTTCGCCATGTTGGCCAAGCTGGTCTCGAACTCCTGACCTCAAGAGATCCACCTGTCTCGGCCTCCCAAAGGGCTGGGATTACAGGTGTGAGCCACTGCGCCTGTCCAGTTTACCCAACTGTTATCTGTGAGATTCATCCATGTTACTGGATGTAGCAGAAAGTCATCTTTTTTCATTGCGTTATATAATTTTCAAAGATCCCTTTGACTGCAGTATGGAGACAAGATTGGAGAGGGCCCAGATGAGGTAAGGAAGTCTGGCTGGGAGGTGGTTGCCATGTATCTGAGAAGAGGTGTGCAGCCCGCTTAGGCTGCAGAGTGGGAATGAAGAGGAAGGAGCAGCCCTGTTTAAGGAGGCTTTAAACCTGGTTGGTGCTTTGATAGTAGAGCATGAGGAAGAGAGAGGTCAGTTTTCTGGCTTGTTAATAACACAAGGTTTGATGAGGTCAGTTTTGACAGCTTGGATGTTAGATGGCTGTGAGTGTTTGAAGGTCCAGATGAATTCAATAGAAACGTCAGAAATGGAGATTAAAACTTTGAGAGTCATCAGCTTATAGTGGAATTGGAAGCACAGAGAGCAAATGATTGCCTAGGGACTGGATTTGGAGTGGGAAGCAACTAAGAACAGACCGTTGTGATGTTCGGAGGCTTCAGAACTGTCAGAAAAACGGATCTGACAGCAGAGATTTAGATTGAGAAGAGGTAGGAAGGGCACTCGGAGGAAGGGCGAACAAAGCAGCCAAGCCAAGGGCAGAGGAGTGGGTTAGAACTGTCAATGTCAATGATTTGGGAAGAGGAGGCTTTGAAGCTACCTGAGGTAAGGTGGTCTCTAACATCTCTCCTCTTCCCAGCCACCCCCATTCACTGCTCCTGTTCGCCGACCTCATTCTTTTGGTTCTGCTCTGCTGATAGCTTTGTACTGTGTCATATCTATGTGTGTGCCTATCTTCCACACTGACCTGTGTGGATTCTTGAGGGACAGACACCGTGTTACTCCCTCTTCTCATTCCTTTCCAAAATTTAGCAGAGCAGACTTTTTATGTAGCAAGTGGTCACTATGTCCAAATTGCCTTTATTTCTAAAGCAGCCCTGAATTGAGTGGCCTTCCCTGGCCTGACCACCTGAACCTCTATGGGGGCTGTCTTGCTAAGGAAGCTTGTGCACAGCCTGGCTAGGTGCCTGCCTTTTGTCAGGGGACAGGGGTGTTGAAAACCTAGCTCTGCAGAGTCTCAGTAGCAGCAGACAGTACTGCCTCTCTGGGAGTGCTACTGTCTTCCAGCAAACTAGGTGGCTTCTTCACTTACATAAGATGTGTGTGTTCTGGCAGGGAAGAGCTGCCTGAGTGAGTGTTTAGCAAAAATGATTTGTGTGGAGTTATTTTGAGACCCCAGGGAAGGGAATGGCAGCCAAAGCCTGCAGTATTTTAAACCACATCACTCATCTACAAAGATTTAATATGATACAGCATCTCAGCTAGAATATTGGTGAAAGGGAAGTAAGAATGTAAGGGTCCCATCAGATTATAAATGCCTGTTATCTCCAAGGTGAATTTGGAGTGGTTTGGATCAAACTTGGTACCTGAAGATTCGTTCATGCTCCTTCCTTGATCTTGTCTGCCCTGGAAATACCAAGTGGAAGACAGAGTTGCTTGCTGGGGGCTTGGCCTGGGCTCCCTTTGGAGCAACGATTTCATTGCCCTCTCTCATTCACTACCTTGGGAGCCAGTTGGTTTCCAAGGAGATACAGAAATGAACCCACTTTTTATGCTGGTCCAAAATACTGACGTTATTTAGGTGATTGAGCTTCTTCAGATTCCAGGCTGTCTAGGAGAATTCCCCTTCCAAAGCATTCACCTTTCCTTCTGACTCAGGCATGAACAGCTGTCTGCTAAGGGTGGGTGAATTCGAGAATATGGGATTTTCCAGTTTAGTGACATTAGGGGAGACAGCCTCCATATGAAACACTTCTCTTGTTTTTGTTTTTCTCTTGGCTTTTAGGCTGTGAAATTTGCCTCACTGCTCCCCCGCCCTTTTGCTGACAGCTGTCCTCTTTGCCATTCAGGAACTGGTGTCTCCCTAGGATGGCTGACTGAGATAGAAAAGTCCATCTTCTTTTGTCCCCTGGGTCTTGAGTTGTATTGCTGAAGAGCATCTTGTGCTGGGAGATCTAATTGCCTTCTGACCTGGGGGGATCCATTTGGGCCAGAGAGCATCCAGGCACTTTGTAAATTGTCGAGGGAGTTACCCAAAGAGAAAAAGCCCTATTTGTGACTGGCCACTTGATTTTATTTTGTTTTATATTTTTAGAGGACATATAATTACTTTAATGATAAAACTATGAAAACCAAAATATATTGTTACACAAAAGAGGCATACACAAACCATACAGCTTTTCAGACTCCCCAGATTTCCCTACAAGGACGTGCAGCTCATCGTTTTTCCATTATTTTAGGTGTTTTTGAGCAGGCCTCTTATATACACCCCAATATTGAGTTGAATGTAGTAGGGACACACTCAAGCATTACATGTGTGTGTGTGTGTGTGTGTAAGAGGGATTGTGTGTGTGTGTGTGTGTGTTTAAGAGGGATTGACCCCCCTCTGCTTGCACCCCGGAGCAGCCAGCAACCAGAGTAAAAGGCTTCAGCTAAGTTTCTTTCTGCTTGTGATACTAGACAAGAATGGCCTGACAGAGAGCAGGGCTAAGATATAGTGGAGAGGGAACAAGGAACCAAAGTGAGTGAAAGGTACAAACAAGCCAGCATCTACCAAAGTCTGCAGGATGGACAAAGGGAGCAGAGCAGACAGCCAGCCTGGGGCTTTGGAAGACACGTGAAGGGTGTGAAGCTGGCAGATTACTGCAGAAGGATCGGCTCCTCTCTTTTGCCCTGGCATGAGATTTTCTTCTGTGTGCTGTGCTGAGCACGCTACCCTGTTCTTCTCTCTGCTCTACTCCACTCTGACACCCCCACAGAGGTGCTCATGGCTGTCAGTAGGCAGGTCCGGCCCCATTCAGCATTCTTCCTACATTCTTCACAAATTCCAGTTCCTGATTTGGGTCATTGTGACAGTTGCTATGTCCCACCATGGGCTTATACATGAGAGTTCAGCCCTCAGAGATGGCCACTGTGGTTTCCTTAGCCCCTCCTCCTCCATCCTCTTCTCCTTTCCTGTCTTATTCCCCACCCTCTTTCCTTGGGTGAGTGAGCACAGACAAGTGCACAAGCATACACACACACACACACACACACACACACACACACACACCATTGGCTGTCACAGGCACCAGGAACTCTGGTCGGGGAATGTACTTGGTGTGGAGAGCTGTGTTCAGGAAGTTTCCTCCTCCTCTCCATAATCACTCCTCGCCACTCCCTCCCCTGCCCCACCCTTATTAGAAATCCTGATTTCTGGCAAGCTTCCCATCCTGGTGCTGTCCTTCTTTCGTGCGGAGCACACTGGAGCAGCTTTCCTCTCCCTGGAAGACAGGCACAGCCTGATGGCACAGGTTAATACCTCCCGCATGGCTGCAAAAATAAAAACCGGATGCGGGTCTGTTGAGTACCTGATTTGCTCCCTCACTGCCCTCCCTGTTTTCAACTGAAGCAATGTGAACTGTGTCCAGCATCACAGTTGAAATCCTGGTGCTTTGGTGCACTGTTGCCACACTGTGATAGGGGCTAAAAAGCCTCAATTGAGTGCACTGCTGTGCCCTGTCCACTGGCCACAGTGGTGACTGAAATAGTCATGTCTGCAATGTTGCATCAGTGGAAAGTAAAGGATGCAGAAGTCCTTTTTCTTTCCCTCAGGTCTCCCTAATAGGGAAAGTCATCACTTCAGTAGAACAATCTTTCCCTGAATTCTGCAAAGTGAATTCTGGGCAGTGGTTTGGATTTGCTGTTCCTTTTGATCCCTGAGAGCCCAGTGAATGAGAGAAGGAAATGAATAGACTGCTTGCCACAACACCACCCGGGTCTCCACAGTGCCTGGGGCTGCTGCTGAGAGACAGAGAATGAAAGCTGGAATGGAGGCTGTGGAGGCAGGAAACCTTTGCCGGGACAGGCTCCACCTACCCCACATGGTGTCTTGAGGGCTTCCCATTTCCTTCATTCTGGGGATTCCGCCCTGCCCGCCCCACACTAACGGAGCTGTCTCTTGCTGCAGCATGCTGCCTGGAGGAAAAGTCCAACTCTGCCTGGCCACACAGAGAGAAGACTGATATGCAGTCTCTCCACACCCTTCCCCCATTTATCCAACAAAGCAGCACATTTCACTGCGAACGCTTCCAGAGTCCCCTTTCAACAGTGCAGAAAAAGGGATGCTCCCTGTTGGACACTCCACCACCCCCATTGGACCTTTTTAATTAAATCAACTAGAAAGATATTTTCAGTTTGAAGATTCACTTCATCTTATGTAGGTTTAAAGAAGAAAAAGAGTAGAATGGTAGGAAGTCAAAACTCACATCTCATGAGAACCTTAGAAATGTTCAGCCCAGAGAAAATAAGACATGAGAATGAGAAGAAACAGATGTTGCAAGTCTCTTCAAATATTTGAAAAGGTGTCAAATGGGTAATGCATGTTTTGTGTGGTCCGAAGGAATTGGACCAGATCTTAGAAGGCCTAGAATGTCAGATTGAGTTCTGATTTTCTTTGGAAGCAAATTAAAAAAAAAAATAAGAAGCAGAACATTGTGTTTTAGGAAGATTAATCTGGTAGCTGTGTGTATAAAGAATAAGTATAGGGAAAAATTGAGGGCAGGCACAGGTAGATCAGAAGATTCTTGGCCACAAGTGAGAAGAGCCTGACAAATAGAGGTATGTTGAAGATTGAGAGGAATAACTATAGAAGGGGAAATAATGGAATCAAGAGGATGTAGCAATCATTGGGTTTATGGGGATAGAGTAGGGAAGAAGATAAGAGAGGTTTTCAGCCCAGGAGGATGGTAGTGCTGGAACCAGAATGGGGAACTCTGGAAGAGGAGGAGGTGACAGAGGTTTAGGAGGAAGAAGATTAGTTTGGTTTTAAGACACGTTGAGTTTGAGGTCTTGGCAGGACATCCAAGGGGAGACGTGGGCAGTTGTTAGATGTTTGGCAGTTGGGTATAGAGGCAGGATTACATGTCTGAGTTCTGCATGATCACGGTGATAGAGAAGGTGAGAATGGATAGACCTGCCAAAGGATAGTGCAGAGAGAAAAAAAGGGCCGCAGTGCATGACTGAAGGCAACAGTAAGAAACAAAACAAGCAGCCAGAGAGACAGGACACCTAGAAGAAAGAAGCAACAAGGAGGAAAGGATCTCAGGGGTTGGCGCTCAGTGATAAATACCATAGAACAATCTAGTAGGACTTCTAACTATCATTTAGTTGAAAGACAAAGTCTAAGGACAACATCTTAGGAGCAAAGGACCTCTTCACAAGAAGTATAATGGTGAACAGATTGGTCAGGAAGTGGAGAGAAGCAGTTACAATGAAGAACAAAGAGTGGCAACTGTGGCATTTTCAAAGTTTGAGCTTATGGAGAGTATGTTTTGAATGGGGAAATATGCATCTGTGGGAGGAGAGTGGGAATAGAATAGAATGATCAGAAGTACAGGAAAGTGGACATTCATAGAACAGGGCTCAGGAGAGAAAGGTTGAGGGCACATACCTGCGGTTAATGTCAGCTGCCTCTGGCTGTTTCCCCTAAGCCATGTTTTCATTCCTTTTACCTTCTAGGTCACATGACCATAAGGTTTTTTAAGTATTATTTTTATTTATTATAATTTACCATATCTTATGCTGTCACCTGTACTGATAACTCAACATCAAGTTGAGTTACCCTGTACTATCAGGTTCAAGTGATTCTCCTGCCCCAGCCTGCTGAGTAGCTGGGATTACAGGTGCACACCACCCGCCTGACCAATATTTGTATTTTTAGTAGAGGTGGGGTTTCACCACGTTGGCCAGGCTGGTCTTGAACTCCTGACCTCAGGTGATCCACCCACCTTGGCCTCCCAAAGTGCTGGGATTACAGACGTGAGCCACCACGCGCAGCCGCCTGTATTTTTTTTAAACCACCATGCAACAGGCTTCAGAGCACATTGGCATACTTTTTCTAGAAAGGGCCACATAGTAAATATCTTAGTCTTTGTGGGCCTTATGGTCTCTGTTACACGTACTCATGGTACAACTCTAGCCCTGTACCATGAAAGCAGTCATAGACAGCAAATACATGTGGCCGTGTTCTAATAAGACTTCATTTATTGACACTGAAATTTGAATTTCATAGTCATCACATTGTTGGAAATAAATTTTCGGTGATGCAAAAGAAATAACACTCAAACATAAATTTTCTCAGCAAGGCAATTTTACTTCTATAGAAGGGTGCGACGCACAGATGGAGCAATGACGAGAGGACACCTGAGGAAGAGAGGGGAAGGGGCAGGTAGCCCCTATTGCTGTGTTATTCCCCTATTGGCTAGGGTTGGACCACACAGTCTTAAGCTAATTCTGGCTGGCCATTTTAAAGAGCGTAGGGGTAGGAGCCAGAGTGACGGGGTGAGTAGTTTGGTGGCAAGAGCAGTTACAGAACAGGTGACTCTGGATGAATAAGAACAGAGCAGGTGACCAAGGATGACTAAGGTCAGAGCAGGTGATAGAGGCTAGGAGGGGGTTGTTTACTGAAACTAGGGACAAGGAGATGTAAAGAAAGAGGAAGTTAAATTTTAAAATGGAGAACAAAGAACAGGGGAGCTGAACATACTGATACATTGGTTCTTTGGAGAGGATCTCAGAACTCATTGTACTTAACAATTTAGAGGCTAAAACCTTTGAAGAGAAATTTATTATATCCTACAACATGTCACAAATATTCTTCTTTTGATTTTTTAACCATTCAAAAATACAAAAATCATTCTTAGCTCATGAGCTATACAAAATCAGTGGGCAGACTTAGTCTTCAGGAAGTTGTCTGCTGTTCCCTGCTTTAGGGTATGGTAACTATGGGTAGGGTAAAAAAATAACTATAGCGTTTGGTAAAAAGTAAATAGATAAATAAGGCAAATGCCATTCTTGACCCACGGCTGGCCCAGGATCCAAACTACTCTGGACAGGATGTTTGTAGCTTGGCCTGTGCTCTTGGAGAACCTTTTTTTTTTCCAAATTCCTTTTCTTTTTTTTTTTTTTTTTTTTTTTTTTTTTTTTTTTTTTTTTTTCCCTTCCTTTTTCTTTAAAGTAAAGTTAGTGAGGTGAAGGGCTCTTGCTAAGAGTTTCTCAGCCCAGAGGTTTTTTTTTTTATTCATTTTCTTTGGTTCTTTCTTAAGTGTTAATATTCCTGACACTAGCTGTTTTTTCCTCCCCATCCTACTGTAGGCTGAGTATACTAATCTCTAGACATTTGGAATTCACTTGCCTCAGGAGGAGGAGCTCAGAGCAATTTTGAGTGAAAGCTCAAAAAAGGCAATAGTTTAGAAGTACACTCCACACATCTCAGAACCATTTTGTTCAAATAAAACAGCTTGGTCTAGAAAAAGTCACTCTAAATTTATGCAAGTAAGTAGCTTTTACATTTGGCTGCCAGGTGTGTGCCAGAATACCTTATGGAAGCGTAGACTTGCAAGATCCATAGGGGTATTTCCTGTGGCTTTCTCTTCACCTTGTAGCAAATCTCTAGCAGCCTGGACAGTAGATTCAAATTTTTCTCTTTATCCATTAACATGGAATTAAAAGACCAAGAATTGAAACCTTTGGTGCCAAAATCAAAAGGGGAAAATATATTTTATTTGATTTAAAGATAAAGTCCTATTGCTTTCAAATAAGTCAGAAGAAATAAAAGTTGAGGTTCTTATAGAAACCAACTCCTCCTTGCTCAGACATAGCATTTGTGCCTGTTAGATGCTGTCTGCACAGTGCCACTGTGTTACATAAAAGCTTGAGCCATATAGGAGCTTTCTTGTCATTCAGAAGACTGCGGCTCTAGCTTTTGACCTCAGATACTTTGTTTTCTGTGACTTTGTTAATGAAGGTATGAGGTTGTTTTGGTATGGATAATAAAGAGAAGTCCAGGGGTAAAAAAAAAAAAAAACATTTGAAAGGCACAGATCTCTCCCATGCCCAGTTGTTCTTTCTGCTAGTAGCTGATGGTGACATTACTGCAGCTGCTGCTTATAGCAATCCCCAAAAATGAACATGGGTATTGGGAAGCAGACAGCCTGCTATCTCCAATCCCCTTCCCAAACACACCCCCAGAGACAGCCTGGCAGGGTGGTTTACGGCCTGCTCTTGGGATGCCACAGGAAAGGAAAGGCCTTGTTAATCAGTGAGAGGTTTTTTTTCCCCCTTAAAAATCATTGTTTTCAGATCTTGCTCTGCAATGGGGAGAATTATAAAAGGTTATTCCCATGCTGGCCTGATTGTTATCTTCTGTACCAGCTCCATCTAAAAATGCTTTTTTCCCATTTGGGAGAGATTGTCTGTTGTCTAAAACTAACAATAAATCAAATTCGGTGAAGCTGGTTTTGTACCTTGCCCAGCTAGACTGAGAGCAAGATATTCAGTATAAGGCCTCTAAGTCATCCCTTCCTTGCCTCTTCTACTGACTGTGGTCAGTGACTGAGCATTTAACACACATTTACCTTTAAGTCCTGAGAATAAGCAGTACTAGAATTCCTCATCAATACTCCACATATTAAGTCATACGCATCCAGAACTCTTGGAAAAGCAGGTTGTTGTAACAGGTTTGGTGTATCTGTTTTTGCTAGATTTTCTCCTCTCTGGCATTCATGTAGCAAACTGAATTATTGAGCATCTCCTGTTTGCCAAATACCAGGGATGTAGAGAGAACTGGCATATCCCTTACCTCAAATGACTGTAGAATAGGGATCTACCATTAACAGGCGAACAACTATTATGACGTGTATCAGAAACTCAAGGCATGTTTAACAGCCAAGCATCACACTTCCTGCTTCGCTTCTCTTCCCCTTCCTTTCTTCAAAGAGAGCTGCAGTTTCCATTGCATTGTGAAGACTTGGTTTTCTTGTTCCTATTCCAAATTAACTTCAGTACCTGGTCTTTCAACAAATGCATCAAACATTACAAAATCCGAACAACCTAATAAAAGTCTATCCTAAAAAACTGGAGCTGTGACTAAAAACAGCTTCAGTCTCAGCTTCTGCCCAGTTCTGACTCCCCTGACTACAATTACCTGAGGTATTTGATCCCTTTAATTAGGATCCCTTCATTCTTCTTTTATCCCTTTATTCTGATCATTGAAAGAGCTTTAGCAGTGACATGTTCCAAAATTGGCCCACAAGATGCTACCTCCCCTGAGGTAACAAAGTAGGGGTTTAGAGAACAAGGGAGAGAATAAAGAATTTGAGAAAATGCAAAATCCTTGTTTTACTTCTAAACCTTTTAGTACAAACTGTAGCCTCATGAGGAACGAACTCTTAGGAACCAACTGGTCTGCCATTTCCCTTTTTCTTTGGGCCATTTTAGGAACATGGAAATATACGCCCTAAGTGAGATGATGTGCGGTTTTCAATAGTGAACTGATTCATTGACAGCGTTTGCAACCTGAGCCCTCCAAATTATTTCTACTTTAAAGCTTATGAGCAAGAAGTACAAGTTTTTGGTGTATGAGCTATTACAGGTCTGAGAAGCAATGGCATGAACTGATTTGGCTTTGTATGTTATTTAACTGATAACTACGTTCCTTAAAATTAGGCAGATGGTCTGTCTGACTCTACCTTTCATGTTGATGGTTAAAAGTTCTTGATTTTTTTCTTGATACTTAAGGAGGGAATACCTATCTATATATTGTTAGTGCTGAAGAATTTTTGAAATCGTCCTGGACAGACTTAAAAGTGTTGCTTTTCTCAGCCTTTATATGGAGTTTAAGTATCTACAGTCTATGTGTAGTGGGGCTTTTATAATTTTTTTTTTTTTTTGGTGGGGAGAAAGGTGGTATGGGAAAGTATAGAAATGGAATTAATTGAGTCTAGGGGTAAAAATCTGCTGGGAGCCTGTGGATTGTAAATCGAGTAGCTCCAGCAGCAGGTACTCAGGCAGAGGTATAGGAGTGCAGTCAGTGGGACAAGAAGCTTGTTTTGGCGTTCCTTCTGTGTCTTGCCCATGACATTGACTCCAGGGGACCAAGTGCAGTCTATAGAAAGGAGAGGTGTACATAGTTTCCTATCTGGAAAACTTTTACAGCATTCCTGCCTGGGGTCTTAAAGACTATGAAGGAAGATGAAAACTAGATGAGATGCTCCTGTTCCTCTCCCCACTGTCCGCCCCCCACATCTGCACTGAGCCCCCCTTTATCTGCTAGCTAGGTATGTGGCTAGGTAGATAAACCCTGTTTTGTTGTGAAATTTCCATCAAAACTGCCATTTTGTCTCCCCATCATTTGATCAACAAAATTGTGTTGAAATTTCAGGGACCATTATTTAAAGCAGATATTGAATATTCAATATTAAATAATATTTAATATTGAATATTACTAATTTGTCTAAATATACAAAATAAAATCACAATTCACTGGCCTGGGCTCCTCACTGTAAGCAGAGGACTGCACTCAGTGACCATCTTTCAGCTTTAAGACTGAATAACATTTTCCGTTCCATTGGGAAACTTATTTATATCCCAGTAGTCATCCCCACACTAAGTTTTTCCGATATGGTGGCCAGATTTTCTTTCCCCTAATAATTACATCCCCTGTTTTCAGGCTAGGCATCCTCCCTCCTTTCTTGTGTTTACACCTTTCAAATATTTGCAGATTGTTATCATGTCACCCTCTTAGTCACCACTTAGCCAAGCTGTACAAATTTAGCACTTTTTGTCTTCCCTTTAGAGGCAGGTCTCCATGCCCCTGAGTCAATTTCCCTGCTCTCTTAAAGTGTGCTCCAGTTTTCTGCATTTCCATGTGGCCACATAACTTTCCTAGAACTGAACATAGGTCATGAGTGAGAATTGTTTTCCTCCTTTGGTGTGTCAGAAGCTAAACATTTCTGCTGTGCTCCAGCTCAGGTCTCTCTGACATAGCTGGTCAGTGTTGACCACTTCAACTCTGTAGTTAAACCACGTTCTCCAAATGTGCCAATTTAAAGACAAATGGGGTAAAAGGGTGTAGGTATGCTATATTTTTTTTAATTTTTGAAGTTATATAACCATGGGAAGGTGGGATGTATGTAGTTAATGGATTCTGTTGGCCGCTTTCCTGGTATTTGCATAAAACACCTCTGTTCTCCAGGTGCCTCAGACTATACCTCATCTCAGGTCTGCACCCTGACAGTTCATCAACCATCTCTTTCTCTGTGTGTTTACATTTTTCAGAACTATTTTTCACGAATATGCATTCAACATTTATTGAGGTTCTCCAGTGCCACTGTGTGCTACATAGTATATTGGGTGCTGGAAAGATTAAAATCTGAATATGACACAGTGCTTGCCCTAAGATGCACTGTTCTGGTTTTTGTTTTAGTTTGGTTGATAGTACCAGATCCTCACAGATTGGCTTATAGTGTCAGTGAGGGGAGAGAGCAGAGGAGTATCCATGAAAATCTAATAGGAGCCTAGGTAGGGTCAGGTTTCACAGATCCTGGAACTTGGGGTGATTCTGAGTCTGCAGGGACCTCACTGTAGATCTCCAGTGTTAATGCCGCCAGTTCGTCCCCTCTGCTTATTGCCTCCTTCCTCTGGCTCCTCCTGGGCTTTTGTTTTAAACACTGCTCAGTTCAAATTCCAGAAAGAGACTCTTATTGCCTTACCTGGCATCTGCCATTTCTGTTTGAATAGAGCTGTTTTTCCTATTGCTGGCAAGACTGCACATTTGCTACCCTTGAAGCTGGTACAGCACTACTCCCTCCCTCTCTGCCATTCTCCACCTTCTGCGCTGACTTCCCATGCCCAGCTTGTGGTGTGGGGAGAGAACAGAGGTCATGTGCTAAAAAGCATAGCTGCCCAAGGCTGTCTCCTTAGTGAGAGATGTGTCCTGTTAAGCCCCGTAATTGGCTTGTCCACTACATTCTGACAATAGCTTCCTAGCCACACATGCATCTGCTTAACATAATCCAAGTATCTATCATGTACTATTTCTTTTTTTTTTTTTTTTTTTTGAGAAAGAGTCTTGCTCTTTCGCCCAGGCTAGAGTGCAGTGGTGCAGTCTCAGCTCACTGCAACCTCCACCTCTGGAATTAAAGCGATTCTCCTGCCTCAGCCTCCTGAGTAGCTGGCCCTACAGGCATGCACCACCACACCCTGCCAATTTTTATATTTTTAGTAGAGGCAGGGTTTCACCATGTTGGCCAGGCTGGTCTCAAACTCCTGACTTCAAGTGATCCACCTGCCTTGGCCTCCCAGAATGCTGGGATTACAGGCTTGAGCCACTGCGCCCGGCCATGTACTCTTTCTTAACATTCTGCAGCATATAGACCAAATGGCAAATCCAGTCACCAATAACATACCTTTTACAATAGTAGAGGAAAATAATCTTTTCCTAGCTGGTAGTTAACTTCATGAGCACAAAGTGTTTTCATCATTGAATCCTCATCTTCCACTACAGTCCTCATCTTCTTGGCCCAGAGTAGACATCGGCAAGTATTAGTTAAATGGAGAGTGGAGGTCTGCTAGGTGAGCTGGTGAATTTTTCAGTGTCCCCTGTGGACAGAAGGCAGGTCTTGTATGCCTCCTGTGCCACTGTGATGTCTGATGCAGTAGTGAGAACACAGTGGGCATGCAGTAGACACCGTTGACTAATCCTTCAAACTGTTTTTTGTTTCCACTTGAGTTTTGTCTCCTTCAGCTAATGCCTGGTCTCTTATTGGCGGAATAAGCGCCATTGGGAAGCTGTCACATACTTCCAGCCAAGACCGATTTGTCACACTTCTCTTAGCTCCCACTGCCCAATAAAGGAAAAAGTGAACACATTTTGAGTCCTGAGGCTTAGTTATCATAAAACTCGACAAAGAGTGTAAAATACTCAGAGCAGTACATAAGTTTCACATAGCCATCAATACAATCTCTTACAGAGCCCATTATCTTGTTATTAACAAGAATGTGTATTCTTGTTCCAAAGCTGACTGACCAGAGTGTTTGTGTTAATTGACCTAGTTAGCCTATGTCTCTAAGTGTATAATTTTTTTAATAGAATGATTGCTCCATAGCCCAGCATTTTAAGTTTGATATTTGTACTCCATGAGTCAAGGCTTGGGTGAGGAATCTCAAAACGGCATAACCAAAATGGTAAGATTTTGTGTCCAGATAATGCAAGGCCTTATCCTTCATTTTATAAACAGATGAGGCCTGGATAAGTTTAATATTCTATCAGTGGCAGAGCAGAATCTAGAACCATGATGTGCTGATGGCTAGCTAAACTATACAAAGTCAGGCAGAAACCTCTTCTTACTTGATTTTATTTCATTTTGTTTTGTTTTGTTTTGTTTCAAATAGCCATGGTCAACCATTCATATCCCAGAAAGTCTAGAAAAGGTGCGAAAAATAATGAGTTTTTGCTTATAGGCAGATGGACCTATAGTGTTCGAAAGAGGTCAGGAGCAGCAGCCACATGGAGCAGGAGGTGGGGCAGGCATTTGTCTTACCTGCCTCTCCTGTACCTGCCCTTGTGGAAGTCAGTTAAGTCCCACCATGGAGGATCTGTCTTTGTTCTGGCACACCGCATAATAGGGAAGGAAAATGCTCAGGAATTTTGGGAATTTTTCTTTTAGGTATAGTGTTTTGTCTTGTTTTGTGTTTACTAAAACAAAATAGTTTGTGTCTTAAAGGCTTGTATCAGAGGTAAGCTTAGCACTTCACTTGCACCTGTGGCATTTGAGGCACAGCTGAGTTAATATATCTTTATCAGCAGGCAGCACTGCAGTGGTATGTTATCAGAAAAGACAGCTATTAGTGGTAACATGCAGAATCCAGCCAGGCACTTCCTCAACTGGCTGGGGAGAACTTCTGCAGCTCCAGTGATATCTCACTTCATATTTACAGTCCAAGGCCCTGTGTGGCTTGGGAGCGCTCCATTGCTGCCTGTCAGCCTTCCCAGCTGAGCATCAGCAGCCTTGGGTTTGCTTTCTTAGAACCCAACTTTCTTTCTCTTTATCTGTTTTCTTTAACTTTTTTTTTAACGTCCATTTTATTGTATCACCAGCCCAGCAGCGCAGGCATTGCTTGAGAGAAGGTGCAGCATGGATTAGGTTAACTTGCTCCCTGAGCTCTTGGGAGAGGAGGGCACAGCATAACTCTGCTCGCTGCCAGCATGTGGCTTCACCTGGCTTTCAGCAGCAACGATAACTGACTTTTTGGCTTCAGAATGTTAACATTTGTGTGGTCTCCTTTCTATCAATGGACAGCATATTTTTTGCTCTGTTCCTTGGTCCTTTAGTATACAAAAGCAAGTCTAGAAACTTGATAAACCCTCAGTTGGAGCACTTTTTTTTAACTCTGCAAGAAAGCCAGCAGGACCTGCCCCATCCTTCCATCCTTCTGTCTTTACACCTCAGTCAATACCAGTGTTTTTCAAACTGGGTATTTGTCCCACTAGAGGTTTTAAATCAATTCAGTGTCATAGCCATCTTGGTTTTTTCCTTAATCAAATGGTGAACAGAAGAGAGACTGTGAGTATAACATATATAGTCAAGATTAACCATTGTCTTGTGGAAACATAATAATTGCTAAGCTGGCCTCCAATAAAAATAGCCCCCCAAATAAATAAATAAATACATAAATACTCTTCTGCAAAAGGTAATATCAAGATGGCAGAGAAGGAAACATCAGGAAATGGTCTTCCTGCCTAAACAATTGCACTGGCAGAATCTGCCTGATGTGACTATTTTGAAACTCTGGAGTCTGTTGAAGGCTTCTTAATTCCAGTGGTTGTCTACAGGTGTCTGTACCCATATGCAAATATGTATGTGGGTCATAGTAAGAATAAAAAGTTTGAAAAATGCCCATCTACAGTATCTTCTATCTGTAGATGTAGCTTGGCTCGGCAGATTTCTGATACTCAGACATTCAGATATCATAAAGCCTGTCCTGCTCTCCTGGCCCTGACTTTGTACCTCAGTCTGGGAATAGACTCTGCCTCTGCCTGATGGGAATGGATGTGAATGGATGTTTACTTATTTCCACTTGAAAAAGGGCACAGAAGCACCCTGCTTCAGCTTCCTACTCTTGTGCGCTGGAGCTCAACTGCTGGGAAGTGGACTAGCAACATAACAAACGCCCTTCTTTGCCTTTGTGTCTACATAGAGTGGTTGGGATTTGGTTTCCACAGGCCCAAAGGACTATCTCATGAAAAATGTTTTGAATATATTTCTGCTTGATTTGTTTAACTCCCTGGCCCACTGAGCCATCATGTTTTCTCAATTTAATCACCTGGTGGTCTCCAGGATTCAGGGGAGCTACTGCAATCTCTGTAGCCTGACCAACCTGGTGAGATTTCAGAATATCAAGAGAGTGACAGAGGAGTAGAGTGATACTCAATAAGTGAAGCTCAGAAATCTTTTGTGCCCTCATAGTGAAAATTCAGCCCCTTAGTTCCTCCTGCCCAGTGTGGTACCCTAGCTACATCCCAGTTCTAGTCACCAGTTCATAGCAGCCCCACCCAGCAGCGCCCCAGTCCTGTCCTGCCCAAATCACTGCTAAGAGTCAGAAACAAACTGAACACTTGTTTTAGTATTATGCCTGTTTCTGCAACAATGCTTTTTCTGTGGTTGTGTGGCAAGATTGTTCAATGGAATTGTTTATTTTTCTCTCTGATGATTTTGTTCTTGCTTAGTTTGCAGATATAAAAATAAAAGTGTTTTGGCTATTGATGTAAAAAACATGGGCCATCTTTCATTCCATTTTTCTCTAGCCTCATCTCTCCCTGCAGGGTTAATCTCAGGCTCCTTGGCTCATGAGTTTATTGCTGTCTTTTACAAAAATACGTTCCACCCCTCCCTTGCAGGCCGGCACTGAAGTGCCAGGAATGAGGCACCCTGGTGATCTTCCTAGCCATGTGACACTTGGGTGGGGTCTTCATCTGTCCTACCTTTTCAAGGGTGGCAGAATGGTCCTTACTGTCACCTCAAGCTGCTCTCCTGTGGCAGTCTTTCTCCTGGCCTAGCATTTTATTTGATATGGTGTATTCCATTTGTGAGGCCTTGGGGCTCAGAGAGAAAGCTCCATTCTTCATCTTCGGAAAGCCCAATATATAGCCTATTCCCTTCCTTCTGAGCTTTGTCATCTTGAATCAATGCCCTGGCCAGAAACATGAGCAGCACCTAGCTTTATTCATACATAGAGATGTACCTTCAGTGGAACCTTGTCTCCCCCAAGCAGGTGTTTGCCATCACCGAGACACCCTGCTTCTCCTGCCCCTGTGCTAGATCTCTTGTACATTCCCTTGAGGCTGTTTGTAAATAAAAGGTAGCACCTCTTAGTTCTGCCTTACTGCAGCAGGAGAGATCACAGTGATTCAGAGACACACATACTCCATGCATCCTCCCCCAGATCTTCATCATTTTCGTTTCCTATGTCTCTAGCCCAGTTCCACTTTTTGTGGAATTATGTCTGTAATTATATAGCGTCATTATAGCTACAGTGCGAATTTTTCTGAAATATTTTAAGTCTCAGGTATCAAAATGTAGCATATTTCATGGTCTGTCACAGATGACCACTGTTAGTGGTAAATATACTTGCAAAACTAACGGGTTGACTCAAAGAAAGAAAAGGTAGTCTTACTTGGTTAGTGAGCACTTTGTACAGAATCCTGTGGTTAGATACAAAAAAAAAGTTTGAAGGATAGGATTCTGTCTTCAGGAACAGGTTGGTTGTGGGGGTCAAAGAGGATTTTGAGGTTTTGAGCACGGCAATTGCTAAGAGTGATAATGACGATACAGATAATATTAATAATAGGATATAGTGAACCTCTCCATGTGGCAGGCATCATTCTAAATAATCTCTCCTAGTTCACACAGCAACCTTAAGAAGTGGATATATTATAATACCTGTTTTGCAAGTAGGGAAACTGAGACTTTCTAAGTAATTTGGCTAAGGTCGCACAGCTAATAAGTGATACAGTTGGGATGTGAAGCTGGGTTTCTTTGGCTCCGGGCACCTATTCTGAGGTGTTTTGCTTTTCTTTCTGTCTCTCATTCTGAATGAAAAGCCAATGATACTATTGTGCAAAATACACCCAGAGTTGAGAGGGGTGGCTTATTTGAAAAGTGACACCGAATTAACACTTTTGAATTTGGTGTAAAAGTCAGACAGCAAGGAGAAAATGTCCAGGAGTCAGTGAGAATGGCACTTAGGAGGCAGAATGGCTGGGATATCAGTAGGTGAGGGAGCCATTTCTGTAAGAGATGGCTCAAGCTGCAAGACTGTGGAACCATCAGTTGGAATGGTGCAGGATGAGGAGTTCTTGCTTATCTTACTTGGAAGGCTCCTTGCCCCATGTGCTCTTGATAATTCCCGGATGCCATGGCTGAGAGCCCCTATCCATTGGTTCTGCTGTGATAGTGTTGGTTTTTTCCACCTGGAGAGAACTAAACCCCTCCTCCACTTCTCCCATTACCTCTGTCTTCGTCTCAGATAGAATGGATGGAAGTTAGATTTAACGCCTGCTTCACTGGAGGTGTCAGGGGACCGTCTTTATTGGACAGCAAGCCTAGTGGGCACCTTTTCATCGCAGATTCTCCTTTTCTCCTGACGCAGGCATTGAATGCCCCAGAGGAGCCCGAAACCTCCCAGGCTTGGTGCAGGAAGGAGAGCCCTTCAGCGAGGAAGCTACACTTTTCACCAAGGAACTGGTGCTGCAGCGAGAGGTAGGACGTCTTCCTGTTGCTTTCTCTGTGAGGAGGGGTGACAAAATAAGGCTCCCTTGGTCTGCCATGTCAGAGATCAGTCTGTTGCTTTTTCCACTCCTCAGCCTTGCACATCCATAATCCATTCTTGTGTCTGCCCATATCTTATTTCCCTGAGCCCTGCTTCATTGGCCAGCACCCCCAAATTGCTTCCCTCCACTGGTGGCCTGGGATGTGTGATGAACACGAGGCCAGCCCAGCCAGGCTCCTGATGCAGAGAGCTTACATCTTTGCATTCTTCCTCCTTGGTGAATTAGCCTGAGCTGCCTGCCTCCAGCTGGATTTAGAAGCTTGACTAACCCTGTCAGGGGCCAATTTTCTTTGAACATTTATTTGTATCTTTGAGTAATTGCATTTTCTGTAGCAGGTTTTCTGACTTAATTTAATTGTATTTCTGTTTCTGCCTGTTGGGCTGGCTCTTGCACGCAGGAGTTAGGATCTCAGCTGCTGTGGTGCCCTTCTACCTGCTAATTTTGCTCAAGCCTTCGTCAACAGATCCATCTTCTTTCCAGGAGTATACCAGCCATTTGTCCTGCTAGGTGGGCACAAGAAAGGAGCAGCGGGGAGGTGTGCTTGGCTCAGCCTTAGGATTTTTGGATCTCCCATTGTCCCCATTTCTTTTACAGTCATCTATAGGGTCCCTCCAGCTTTCATAATACTCACAGAGGTACAAGGTTCTAGGGTCCTAGAGGCTGTCTCTCTAATGAGTCTTCGTAGATCTTTGAGAGCAGATGCGTGGACTTCTTTAGGATGCTTAGTGATAAAAAATACCTGTTTATAAGCTTCAGCCTCTCAAGCTGATTTGAATTGCTAAGAAATACATGATGCGTGAGAGAACAAGAGAACACGCCAGTCCGAGATGCTTATGTTGGACTATCCTGGCCTTGAGAGTCAAGTGTTGGTTGCCACCTCTTGGATATTTCTTTAGTGCTTGCCTTCTTATTTTGTAGAAGAAAGTGGAGTGGCCAAACAAATCCTGAATTCTCAGTTCCAGTTCCCAAACATCAGCTACAACATCTGCTTTGTTGGCTGTCCGTACAATGATTGGGGGATTGGGGGGCTTAATTGTGTCATCAGATTCACATTGGCCTCCATTTCATTTTTTGTGAAGATGTTTTTGTTAAGATGCTTATGAAGATGCTTGCAAAGTAAAAATCCTTATATTGACTGGAAGGTGCTTCCCCTCTCCCGTTTTATAGTTACACAATGCTGCCTGAATTTTATCAATTAAAATAACCCCGTGCAAGAGAAGTATTTCAAAAATCCAAACACTCCAGTTGTCTATAAGTGCCTATTGCAATTTTTGAAGTGGCCCAGGGATTAAGTGGATGGGGCAGATATTGTAGAATTTCCCTCTAATTTTGGATAATGAACTGCAAAGTAACTACGTTGGTAAAAGCAGGTGAGTCTGTTCAAATTCATAACTTAAAGACATTGCCAAGGATGCAGCAACAGATTTTTGTCTGTTGTGCTTTGGATGGAGGAAGGAAATTCCTTCATTGGATTGCCCAAGGCATTGGTTGGTGGCATTCTCATCATTTACTGAGTCAAACTTCTCACCATCATTTGTCTTCCTACATCATTGTCTCCTAAAGTTTCTTTCCCTTTCTTTTCAACTGTCTTTTCCCAGCCACCTTCTTGATCATGTTTCTGGCCCACTGATGAGATCCAGAAGTACAAGGGGGTCAAAGAGAATACTGATCACTAAAAAGAGTGAGTGGCCCAAAGCTCTTTTATGCTCCCATGGTTATTGCGACCTCACCTTTGTCTTATATTTGCTAATACTTGACTGTTAAAAAAAATTTTTTTTCTCCAGTTTTCTTTGTGGAAACTCTTTGGTGCTCTTGGCATGTCATTGAGTTTGCAGATCCAGAGTTGATCTTTCTTGATTATAGTGGCCCAATCTTTCATATCCCTAGGTTGAGGGTCTCCATAAGAACCTTTCTGCATTTTCTTAGCTACTTATATGATTACTTGGGCTGGCCATTTTGAAAGTTCTTTACACTGAGAAAATGTGAGTATTCCCTAAACTATGAATAATTCAAAAATCTGACTAAAAGATCCAGTCATAGCCTACTGTTCTGAACATTTCCTTTATATTATGTATGAAAACTGTTTTCTGAACAGTGTAGGAATGGAGAGGTTTGTGTTTTGTTACAAGTTTATTCATTTACTTCTACCTATGTAGTACCTCCATTTTTATTTCATAAGTTGTCTTGGGGAATGCTTCTCTTTGTCCTACTCCCCCCACCCCACAAAGATCTAGCAGAAGAGGAATGTCCCAGTACATTGGTACTCCTAGATGCAGAGGTCCTTCCCACCACCCTCAGTGGAAGTCCTGAGCAATGCATGGATGCCTGAGTGTGGGCCCATGACCTCCCACCTCATGCACCTCTTACCTTCCAGGCAGCCTCTATCTTGCCCACAGGGCATGACAGTGCAGGAACTCTCCTGGAGCTGAGCCACTGCTAGGACGGCTGCAGTTAAACTGGTTTTTTGCACCTTTTACCTGTTCCCTTGATCATGAGTTTTAGTTCTGATGAAGATGTGATTGTCCTTGGCCCTGCCCCATCCTTTCCCTTTAAAGTTTTAAATTTTTTTTGTATCTTTTCTTTGGCCAGAATTTCTCTGTCCCCTGCATGCTTTCCTCGGTTACCATAAATCTGCATTATCCTAGGAAAGATGAAGCCCACAGATTTTAGGATTTCAAAGTACTTCCTGGGCCCCTTTGTGTGATCCAACAAAGGCCACGTCATCAAGTTGGACTTCCCTATGTGAAACCATAAACTGACCTGAGAAAGATACAGAGGGGAGAGGAGCTGTGTAACGGTAACTGCCCCAGGCCAGCCTTCTGCCAGGCAGAGAACAGGAAGCTGGCATGCACAGTGTCTGGCACTGGTAAAATGACACCATGTTTATAAGTGCATCGTCCTGGCTTTAGGTGGGCCGTGCAGGAATTCCTGCCTGAATTATAGTCTTTCCATCTCATATCTTCATGTGGAGCCCTCAAGCTTTAGACATGTCTTTTATCTCTGTTTTCAGGTGGCTCCCATTATCTTGAGACCTCATAATGCTGCTTTCCTTAAATTTGTTTTACAGTGACGCTAGTCAGCACAGAGCTACTCACATTTCTGGTCACCACCTAGCTCCATTATCTTGACTTCTCTTCTGCCCCCTTATATTGCATTTCTTCTTTTACACCACCATTTTACATGTTGCTCCTCCTTAGCCATTGGTTCCTGTTGGCTTTTGTTCTTTTACCTGAGTTGGAAATCTGGGAAGACAATTCCAACTCAGTGGTCTGGGCATTCTGGTGGTGCTGCCAGCCCCAAGGCAGGAAGAACAGTAAATGAGACACTGTGCCATTAGCTGCTTCTCTGACCTTGAAGCACAAAGCAGCCAGGGAACTCTCAAATGACGATCACTTTTACTCAAAAAAAAAAAAAAAAAAAACCAAAAAACAGTAAATTCAGTCTTTCTTTCTAGCCTGACTCTGCTGGTATTTAGAATGGGTGGGCAAATCTGTGCCACTGCCAGTTTTTACAATAAAGTTTCACTGAAACACAGCCATGCTAATCCTGTTTTGTTGTTGTTGTTGTTTTGTTTGTTTGTTTGAGATGGAGTCTCGCTCTGTCGCCCAGGCTGGAGTGCAGGGGCACGATCTCAGCTTACTGCAACCTCCACCTTCCGGGTTCAAGCAATTCTCCTGCCTCAGCCTCCCGAGTAGCTAGGATTACAGGAATGCGCCACCACGCTTGGCTAAATTTTTTTTTTTTTTTTTTTTTTTTTTTTTTTGTATTTTTAGTAGAGATGGGGTTTCACCGTATTGGCCAGTCTGGTCTCGAACTCCTGACCTTGTGATCCGCCCACCTCAGCCTCCCAAGGTGCTGGGATTGCAGGCATGAGCCAACCACGCCTGGCCTGGCCATGCTAATTCTTTCATATATTGTCTATAGCTGCTTTCACACTATAACAGCCGAGTTGTGTAGTTATGACAGAGGCTATATAGCTTGCAAAACCTAAAATATTTACTGTCTGTTCATTTACCAAAAAGTTTGCTGACTACTGCTGTATATGGTATGCTGAATTGGGTTTAAATGGCTTGTAATAGCCCTGAAAATTTAAGTTGGCTCTCCTGTCCCCTGCCATTGAGGCTGGACTGCATAAGATTATTGTATCTGTTGGCTGTAGCTGTGACTATGAGCTGAGTGCCATGTCCCATTAGATAGCATGTACTTGGTGACCCATGCCCCACATACAGCTGACTCTTTAAGGCAGTTCCCTGCCACACAGTCAAGGACAGGAAGCTCTGGTGTGATTTCCCAGTTGGGGAGTTGTGCCTGTTACTAGTATCCCCTAGTAGTAGTGATGAGAGATAGCATTAGCTAATGGGTAAATAACTGGCTTAAAAGTGTAAACTCCTAGGTTTTCACACTCCAGTTTTTATATGGTCCTGCATATGTGATTCTTTTCTGCCTTGCCGTTCCTGTCTAAAACACTGATTTAGCAATCCCAAGCCATCCTTTCCTTTTTGCAGCCCTTGTTCTGAATAAAACAGGGTTTTCAGATCTCTTCTCATTTTCTTCGAGAAGGCAGCTAGCCAGCACATATTCACTGACCAGTTGCTGCCTGCACAGCAGTGTTTTCGCTGCTGTGTTGGAGAAACCTGAACTCTTAGAGAAAGGGCCATAAGGTATTATTTAAAGAGATCAGTGTCATGGTTTAACTCTCTTCACAGTTTCAGGCTGTAGGAGGTACAGTTTCTGAGGACAGGGGCAATGTATGTGGGTTTGGTGATCATTTCTAAGGCCTTTTTCGATGACCCCTTTGTCCTCTCTGAGACATAAGAATTGCTCTTTGGTGCTGCCTGAAAAATGATGTCCTCATGCTGGACAGCCCCAGCTGAAAACTCAGGCTGCTGCCTTGACCGATTTCCCTTCTCCCTGCTGGCATTAAAAGGGAGGATGTCCCCCGGGGAGCTTATTCTGCAGGCTGCAGTGACCAGGGCAGAGTCCTGGGTTTCCTCTCTCCCCTTACTCCCTGCTTTAAAAGGAAAAAATATATATACAGAAAACATTATAAGCAACTGTTGCCATTGGGAAAAAAAAATATATTTATGTTTCAGGGGAATGTGGCCTCAGCCTTGAATATTGGTGTGTATTTATGAAGGGGTGTACGTCTGGGAAATAAAACTTAGAATACAAGAAAAAGTTATTTCATTTCTTTCATTGTAGCTCCAAGTGTGCTGTAGCGTGTCTGAAATAGATAAACTGCTCTAAGCAGTTTCAAGTTTATCTCAATCTGTGTCCTTCCTGTGCCCTCCGTCCTTTCCCTACATCACCCCACAAGCACTGCGGTATGTGCTCTGTTAGTCCTTCCCATTCCATCTCTCTGCGCAGGCTCCTTCCCTATCGAGGAGACCCACAAGAGAGGGAACACTAGCAAAGTTATATCTCTGGATCAAAGGGATGAGGACAGTTCAAGCCACAGGGAATTCCAAGAAAGTAAAGGACACCTGGTGAGTGTGAATCCAGTGCAACCTACTCTCCTGACTCTCCCTGATTGCCATGTCCCTTGGGAACCCTCGCTGAGCCACTAATAATTACCTGCTAGAAAAGCAAGCAGGCTGTCTGGCAATGTCATTTATTTTCACAAAGTCCCCTTATTCTAGATTATCTCAGCCACTGCCCAGGAAAAAGGGGACATGTTATGGTCAGCTTTCTAAGTAGCTCTCTCATCCCACAAGCTTTTAAAGGCTGTTGGGGGGCTAAGACCTTTCTCACCTCCCCACACGTGCTTGACAGTTCATCACCCACCAGTGGTCTTTAATTTCAAGCAGTTTATTCTTAGTTAAGGGCTATTTTCTTTGAATAAGGCTCAGGTAAGAAAAACTCCTGTCTTAATAGTGATCAAACCTTAATTTTATATAGCATTTTCTCGTTTTAAAAGTGTTTTCATGCATAATATTTCATTGTAATCTCACAGCAAACCTTTAAGAAAAATACTAACCCTGTTTTACAGTTCAAGAAACCAAAATGCACAGTAACTTGCCTCTGTTCACAGAGCTAATGGTAAGACATATACTAAAACTCAAATATCTGCATTCCAAATCAAATGCTTTTTCTCTTCAAATCTTGCCAGTTTTGCTTTTAGAAGGCAATAATTATTTTAGCCATATTTTACCATTTTTCAACCATAGAATACCTGGAACTAGTTAAAGGAATAGTAAAGGACTTCCCTGAAGGTCCCACATTGACTAAGAGTCAGTCTTCTATAGGGCATGGATTCTGATCCTGGATGCTTCCAAGACTGCCGAGGAATTTGAAGGATTGGCTATGTCCATGCCTCCCCTAAATATTTACTCTGCTCTTGCCACAGCTCCTGTGTCTATTGATTGTCTGATTCCTGCTTCATCTGCTGTTTGATTTTTGTGGGCCTTACTTTTCCCATTTGCTCATGTATGTCTATGTTCCTGTATCTAATTTTTTTTTTTTTTTGAGACGGAGTCTCGCTCTGTCACCCAGGCTGGAGTGCTGTGGCCGGATCTCAGCTCACTGCAAGCTCCGCCTCCCGGGTTCACGCCATTCTCCTGTCTCAGCCTCCCGAGTAGCTGGGACTACAGGCGCCGCCACGTCGCCCGGCTAGTTTTTTGTAGTTTTAGTAGAGACGGGGTTTCACCGTGTTAGCCAGGATGGTCTCGATCTCCTGACCTCGTGATCCGCCTGTCTCGGCCTCCCAAAGTGCTGGGATTACAGGCTTGAGCCACCGCGCCCGGCTAATCTTTCTTAAAAGACAGATCTCACTGTGTAGGTGCATTTGTTTAAAAATATATATATATAACTTCCCATTGCCTCTGGGATAAAGTCTCATCTCAGTTTACATATATTCTTGATAACCTCTCCAACTTTATGTCTCACCACCCCCACTCACTTCATAATTTGTGCCTTATCAGAATAGACCTGTTATACTGGCAGTTCGCCATATATACCAACATTTTGTCTCTCCCATCTCTCAGGTAGACTTACACTCGGCCCAGCACATCAGTCATCCCCCTTGCTTGCTTTCACACCTGTTCACGCCTGTTCTGGAAGGTGCATCACCTTTTCTTGGAAGCCTTCCCTTGCTCTCCCAGGCTAGATGAGATATCCTTCCATCAGTTCCCACAGCATACATCTGTTGTGTACTTACCAATAGTATACAAGGGATCTATGACCCAAGTCTCTCCCCGCTAGCTTGTAAGCTCCTCACAGACAGGAACTATGTTTTGTCTTTGTACTCCAGTGCTTAGTATATAAGAGATACTCAACAAATAAATATTTGTCAAATCAACTAATTGATTCCCTGTGACCTAATTCTAGAGAATGGGAAGAAGGCCTGTTATTTTGTTGTCCTTTATGGTTATTTAGGAAAGCTCTCCAGGCTCGGCATTTGTCAGGGTGGGAAGAAAACTGTTGAAGTATTGAGGCTGGACACATGACTGCTAATTTATCACTTCTTATTGAAAAAGTCCTTAGCCAAAACATGACTGTGCACTTACTATAGGACCTTCACCTGCCTGGGTCTCCCTATCTGTCCAGCCAGTATATTTAAACGTAATGAGATAATGATGAGTGTTTTGAAAAATGTTTAGTGTTCAAATAGAAACCATTCATGTCCCTTCACTCTCCAAACATAGTCTGCAAATCTCTCCCTCTCTGGTATGTTTCTGTTTTGTGGATTAGACTGCTAAATGAGCGAGGAGTTAATTTGGAAGTTCAGGTCAACAAATTCCTGTTCGGAGATGGGCTATAAGCTCTTCCTGAATACCAGGTTGTTATCTGTCTATTACAGCCCCTTCACTTCTGGGCTCCTGGCCCTTTGCGAAGTACTTCCAAAAGCCCTAGAGGGCAGGACCTCAAATCCCATTCCAGCCCCTAAATGAAAGTGGCATCACAAGGAGAAGAGTTGAGGTAGAAATGTACCATGGGGGACGCTGCCCCATTGCCTTTCTTCCCCTGACTGCTGGGCTTCCCCTATCAGCTTTTAATGTCTGGAAGGAGCCGAGTCTCCAGTCACTGGTGGCCTTCCCCAAGTGAGCTCAGCAGCATGTGCTGATAGGTGCCAATGCTGTGCTGGCTCCAGTGGGATTCCTCTCTGCAAAGCTGCTGGCTCAGCTCAGCTGTTTCCCTATTCCTCTCCTTAGAACTTTCATAGCCAGTCAAGCATAGAATTGCATCCATTCTTCTGAAATAGGTACTGTGCCTAATTTTTCATTGGCTTAGCCAAGATCCTATATTATCTGTAATTATGTCATACGGGGTGACTGGTGTAGGTTTGATAGGCCTCACTGCTCTCCAGAGGCTAGTGTTCCTATCCCAGGATGGCTGTTGGGATTAGGAGGGGAATGAGGAATAGTTCAGGACCACACGAGATTTGGCCTCCTTGGAACATGTAGGAAGGCCTCAAGGATGTAATTCTAGCCCAGGGAAGAAAATCCTTTTCAGCAGACGCTTCCCTTCCCTTCCCCTAGGGAATGGGTCCCTACTATAGTAAACTCTTCCTTAAGAGAGTTTTATGTTTTCTTGTCAGATCAATTTGTTTTCTTAATGTTGTTCCTATCAAAAAAAAAAAAAAGGAAGAAATACAGTCCTTAGACCTGACAGTTTCACTTTTCCTCTCCATCTTTAGGTCTGACCCAGCTCAGCCCAGAGTAAAGACGTAAAAGCCTCACATGTGATTTCCTCTTGCGTTTTTTCTGCTGGAAGGGTCCATAGTACTTACTTTATGCCTCATCTCAATTGAGGCTGGATGATGAGGATAGTGGGCAGTGATTGCCATTGGAGAATACACATACTGGATCACATAAGGTCATGAAAGCCCTTGAAACAGAGCCTAGCTAAGCAGAACCCTTGCCACTCATCTGACATGAAATGGTATTCTTAATGAGCCATTCCTATGGAAGATAGCTATTGCCAGGTACATGCATTCTCCTGGTCTCCCTCTCTTATAGCTATGTAGGGCCTATGACCTAGAACAAATGGAAAAATGTTATCAGGAGAAAGATACTGCTGGACTCCCCCAAGAGGTAGGGTTTGTGCTAGGAGAGCTGGGTGCCATTTATTTCATTTAGATATATCAGATGCTCCTAGTAACAATTCTGGTTTCTCTTACCTCTTTAATCATCCTCAACAGTCACTGCTTCTTGAGCTTTGGTGAGTGTTCTATAAAAAAGAAAGAGATGGAAGCTAACATTTTAATAACAAAGGGCTGAAGAAAGGAAGCTCAGAATTTTATTTTCAGGTGAAATACCTTATTGTGAAGTCTATTAATTTCCTTCCGGAAGCCTAATTTGGCAGTATCTACAGACAAGCAGATAATTTCTTGACAAACTAAAGATGACCTCACACAGACCTGCCCACTACTTGTTTTCAGAAGACCTTCTGAACCAGAGCATCGGCCAACACCCATGCAGACTTGAGTTTGAGTGTGAGCTTGCTTTGCTTTGCTTTTTTTTTTTTTTTTTTTTTTTTTTTTTTTTTTTTTTTTTTTTTTTTTTGAGACAGGGTCTCACTCTGTTGCCCAGGCTAGAATGCAGTGGCACAATCATGGCTCACTGTAGTCTCAACCTCCCAGGCTCAGGTGACCCTCCCACCTCAGCCTCTCAAGTAGGTAGGACTACAGGCACGTGTCCCCATGCCCAGCTAATGTTTTGTATTTTCTGTAGATAGAGGGTTTCGCCATGTTGCCTAGGCTGGTCTCAGACTCCTGGGCTCAAGAGATCTGCCTGCCTCAGCCTCCCAGAGTGCTGGGATTACAGGCATGAGTCATTGCACCTCGTAAGTGAACTTTAATGTGGCATGTTTGGAGTGTCTTTAGGCTTCAGGCCTCCCTGTTCTGTTTGTCCGAAACATTGCAAGCTATGCCCATTGTCTGAATATCCCCTGTGGAATTACATAATTCAACTCATATCTTTTTAGAACACAGCTCTTAATATATAATAGCAAGGCTACCTGAGCCGCCAGCAAAGCACAAGCAGACTGTAGACTGCATTTGTTCTCCAGGTAGTAGTAACATTGTGGTGTTTCACATGTGACTCCCCCAAGGACACAGGGGTGACTGTTCTGGTGAATGAGCTGACCTTCACCCTGCCCTGTTCTTGCCATTAGCATGCCCACTCCCTGTGTCTGTTGCCAAGGACTTGAAGAGAACCTCCGTGTTCCAAACCTGGCTTTATTGATGAACTTCCCACTTGCTACTCCACCCGTGATGGTTTCTGGTCAGCTACACTTAAATGGATTTTGAAAATGAAAGTGACCAATGGTCTGTTATGAAATGCTGTGGTGCATGAAATAAGATTATGAGCAAGCTTGAGAATTAAGAACAGAGATACCCTAACCTGGTCAAAACAACATGTTTCACATAGTGAGAAAGACTCTTCTTCAGGACATTTAAGGGCGTCTTTTCCTTCTTAACGTAAACTCTGTTAGCATGTGAAAAGTCAAACCTAGGTTCTCATTCCATCTTCACCAGTTGCTGTCTGACCATGGACACATTCCTTAGCCTCTCTAAACTGAGGGCAATCTCAGTGCCTATTAGAATTTAATATGAAGGCTATCCCTAGCATTGTGCAATGCAGCCATCCTGCTAAACCTAATTGCCTCACCTATGTAAGGAGGGTGCCTTCTCACTAGGGTTATTGTGAAAATTAAGTGTACATGTAAACTGTTCCTCATGACCCAAGATATTAGACACTCAGTGAATGGTAGCTTGCAGCATCATTTTTATTATTAATAGAAATTCTCTCAGCCAGGTACAGTGGCTCATGCCTGTAATCCCAGCACTTTGGGAGGCCGAGGTGGGCGGATCACCTGAGATCGGGAGTTTGAGACCAACCTGACCAACATGGAGAAACCCCGTCTCTACTAAAAATACAGAATTAGCTGGGTGTGGTGGCGCATGCCTGTAATCTCAGCTACTTGGGAGGCTGAGGCAGGAGAATCGCTTGCACCCAGGAGGCAGAGCTTGTGGTGAGCCAAGATCACGCCACTGCACTCCAGTCTGGGCAACAAGAGCGAAACTCCGTCTCAAAAAGAAAGAAAGAAAAAAAAAGAAATTCTCTCAGGGCTCAACTGAAATTTAGGATTTGAACTTCAGTATGCACAAAACCTATGCACAGCCTAGTAGAGTTCTAGGCTGGATCTAGGTATGTGTGTTGTGAGCAGCATTCAGATTAGAATCAACAAAGAACAATCCTCCCAGTGCTCTTCACTTCCCCAGCCTGTCTAAGCCAGTGATGGCACATAGGCATATGCTACCCCTATGTGGGTTGTCCACCCATGGCAGATATTGCCAGTCAGTCACCGCGCTGCTTTGGCTCAGGGCTCAGATCCTTCTCAAAACAGGGATCCTTGCTACTACTACCAGTTGAGAGGATTTGGCACTTAATGGAAACCTGTTTTCCATCCTTGGTCTAAGTTTGCAAAGGAGTATTTCTTTAAGTACCCTCAGGGCATCAGCCATTCTTTTATTCCGTGAAGTAAAATAACATAAGGTCTCTGTCTCTGATTCCTTATGGTCCCACACATTAGGCAGTATTACGTTCAGTAGAAAACCAAAGGTCTGGAGGTAATGCCAGCAAGTCCTAACCTATGCAAGATGCCTTTTCTAGACTTGGCTATGGACTGATAAGGTGATCACCAAGGGAGGGGTGACACCAGGACTCCACACATACCTCATGGATGTCTAAGGAATAATGGTTTGAGCATCTTTGCCATGTTCTCCACTTGCCATGCGAGTATTTGGAAACTAATCTGCCAACAGTGAGGGCTCTCTGCTTTTTCTCTGTTGATGCAGGTCTTCTCTCACATTGTCACTGCAACTTGAAAATGAGGGATACGGGTATGAACTATCTAGATCCTGGCCATCACAGGCTTCCTTATCCTCTGACAGAATAGCAGTGCTCCTTTGTGTCTCCATACTTTCCTGCCATGACCACGACAACCCAGGATTGCCATAGATTTGTCCTTGACCTGCATTAAGTTGAAGAGTTGGAAGATACATAGCACAGTGCCAGCAGAAGCGCTAAAGAAAGATCTAGGTGGTAACACAGGCTGGGCAGAGTGGTTCACGCCTGTAATTCCAACACTTTGGAGGCCAAGGCAGGGGGATCATTTGAGGTCAGGATTTCAAGACCAGCCTGGCCAACATGGCAAAACCATGTCTCTAATGAAAATACAAAAGTTAGCCTGGTGTGATGGCACACCCCTGTAGTCCCAGCTACTCAGGAGGCTGAGGCCGAGAATCGCTTGAACCCAGGTGGCGGAGGTTGCAGTGAGCTGAGATCGTGCCATTCCACTCCAGCCTGGGTGACAGAGCCAAGACTCTCCAAAAAAAAAAAAAAAGGAAAATGAAAAAGATTTAGGTGTTAAACAAGACTGAAAAGGACAGGAAAAGGACTCCAAGAAGAAGCGTTTGGAAGGGTCACTGTAGCAAGAACAGGTACCTCTTGAACCGGGAATGAAAGAACGAACTGGAAACTGCTTCACTGTACTGTTTTCCTTTTCAGCTTAACATAATGCCTTCCTCTTCTCCCCTTTCCCTTCTCTTGATGCTGTCGAATTGTTTTTAATGGTTACCAGAAAAGGATTTGGCATTGGGTGTACAGCTAGAGGTGGAAGGTCATGCAAATAAGACCAACAGGTCCCTCCATTCCCCACCAGCAGCCTGCATGTGCCATTTCACTTCACGCATCTCTATAGTGCTTGCAGTGCTGGGGTGCCGTTACCTCTCCAGTTAAATAAATCTCAAACCACTGACCCAGGGTTTTCATAGCAGTGCTGCAGCCATATATGAGGAAATGTAACAAACAGTCCATTAGCACTGATTGGATATGGATTTTTGGCCTGGCCACCTGCCACTTGGTAATTTTAGAATAGGGTCAGTTTCGGAATTTGAAGATTCCTTGTAGGAGGGGACTGGTGTTTGCTAAATAGTTGTATCTTACCGTCATGCCCTTTCACAGCCAAGCTCCCTACCTCTGGAGTGAGGGGCCGGTCTCGTGGCCTGCCTGGCATAGAGGGCTAGAGCTCCTTCTTCATCAGCTTCCAGGGCTGCAGACGTGGCCATTTCCAAACACCCAGGGTGCACTTAACCACTTCCTCCTCCTAATCTCAGCATTTCCACTCTAAACACATCAGCAGCTTTTTAACTTACTTTTTTTTTTTTTTTTTTTTTTTTTTTTTTTTT
>NW_016812390.1:1204288-1311349 GCF_001698545.2 Rhinopithecus bieti | reverse complement strand
TTTTTTTTTTTTTTTTTTTTTTTTTTTTTTTTTTTTTGCCCTATGTTTTGGCCCTTGAGGTATTTGTGGGAGGAAGATGGGTAGACTGGCTGACTGTGATATCAACTGATTTCAGAATGATACAATTACACCCTGAGTCAGTTTCTGAAGAAAAGCAAGGGTGCCAGGAGCATTGTGAAGGGCTCTCATTGTTTTCACACGTCAGTGACTACCTGCCTTGGTTTCCCCAGCTGCAAAGTGAGGGAACTAAGCCCTCTTTTGCCTTGAGAATGCTAAAAGGTGAATACTCAGGTGTGGTGGGGAGGTTTCTAAGGAGACCCAGACCCCAGATGATGCACTGAGAGTGCTGTGTGACCTGAAGAGGGACCTGTGATCAGAATGCTTTTTTCTGTCACCAGCAACTGAATAATTATGCCCAGTTGGTGGAATAGGAGAACTGTTGGTCTGATCTGACCATGATGTTCACAAATGGACTAAACTTTGGCCAATATTTTCTTTTCTCCACGCCATGAAATCTTTTGCATTGCCTTTTTCTGGACATGAGTAGAATACTGACTTTGGCTTCTGATCAGCAGCATATCCTAAAGAGCATCTGTCCCAGAGGACTTAGGGGTTTCCTCAGTCTTTGCTGCTCTGGTTGCACTATTCCTGAGCTGAAGAAGAAAATCAGACATCAGATGTTCGTCTTTGTGTTATGGGTTATTATCCCCACCCATCATAACCTGTGTCTTGTTTCCTGGTTGTCTGCATAAGGCCGTATTTACATAGAATTTGTTGTCTTGCCTGTGTGGTCAGTGTCCCTTTCACCCTAGGTTTACAGCCAGACCTCTAACATTTTGACCCAGGCCTCTGATATTCATGCCATGTCTTCTGCCCAGAGTGTTTCAAAGGACAGGCCTGCGCCCTAGATGCCATGATCTTTGTTATTTTCAAGTACGAAGCAAGATAGTTTTGCCTTATTTACTGTCTGTCTATATTTTTTTGGCATGTCAGCCAGGGAGTGAGGTTAGTAAGGTATAGCTAGAGACTGCCCTTGAAGCTTTTGATTCTTGCTTTCCTGTCCAGAATTATAGTCAGTTGTTGAGATAGCCTATCCCAGCACCACTAATGTATGACAACTTCAAAAATTCATGAGGCCTTGGAATTCACAGCAGTTCTCAATAATCCAGCCTCATATCAAGAGAAGTCATATGACTCTACCTGCCCTGTAGCCCTACTGGAGCACTGCCAGCAAGTGAGGTGCAGAGGGGCCCCTGAGACTGCCCTCCATGGCCAGCCCTTCAGCCCTTCCAGGTGTGAGAAAGGGCTCTTCATGCCACACTCACATGTGCACCCATGCATGCCTAACACCCAGTGACTGGAAGACTGCCTCCAGGGAAATATAGCAGCCTTACACCACCCAGACAGTCTTTCATCTGTCCTTCCTCTTTCATTCTTTTACCCGCCCCCTTGTGTTTCTGTAATTTGTACAGTATCGTTGAAAGGTGTTGAAGAGATCAATAGCAATTCACCTTTTCCCCTTATTGATTCAAGTGATGGCAAGAAAAAATGGCAGGCAGTACCAATTCATTTGTCATGAGCTATCCATTTCCTACCAAGCCACCGGTGACCTCTCCCAATGCCTGTTATGTTGCTGATTTACAGTTGGGATTACTTCTTTTTCCAAGCTGCTTTGATAGGAATGAGAGAACCACTGTGTTTGACTCCTGTAATCAAAGCTGGGTGAAGAAGGAGACTGTAGGTACTGAACAGGAAAATTGCTGTGGAGCCTGGTCTCCAACTCCAAGGCTTTCTTTATTTGAGGAGCTCCCCACCTCTGCTGGGCTCTCTAGCAGAGGCAATACGACATCAGCTGACGGAGTTGCAGTCTCCCCCAGCACTTCCCAAGTCCCCACCCCTAGCCCCTGACATTTTTCTAAAGGACACAGCCTTCCTTTATTATCTTTTTCCACAGAATGTAAATTGAGTGTGGTGAGTGAAAAGTCCATGACCCCTGTGAACTGGCTTTGCTTTTGCCAAAGGTGCAAAGGTGTGTCATTCCCTTCATAAGCCTTCAGGTAGTAACTTCAGCTCACCCTGGGGGAATGTGAAGTGCCCAGGGTCCGGCCTTAAGAGGGCTGTGGGTGAAGGAAGGGTTCTTGTTCATAGAGGGTTCTGTATCCAGCAGTGATGTAGAGTGGAGACAGTTCTTCTCAGCTTCTTTTTCTGCCCTAGAGAAACAGTCATGGGAAGGGGGTGTGTGTGTGTATTGATCAGCCTCACTGGGAACGGTCTCTTGACTTTCACTTGGGAAAGGCAATGGTGGATCCTCCTTTGTGTGTTTGGGTGTGCATGTGTGTTTTGATCAGCCTCACTGGGAACAGTCTCTTGACTCTCACTTGGGGAAAGGTAATGCGGGATCCTCCCCCTACCTCCCAAATAGGACATTTAGCTGCCACACACTTACATGCACATTTTAAAACCTGTGCATTGCGAATAGCAAATACGTATTAGTTCACTGACCTGGTGGGAGGACCAGGGTTCTTTGAATCCCAGGACTCTTAAGAGGGAAGTTGGCACTGACTACAAAGCCAAAGCTTGGTTAACCCAGCTACTGCTTCTCCTTTATGTACCATATTTTGAAGGTTGTTGGTTCTTACACAGAAGCAACTATTGTCCCCCACACCCAGTGTGGTCATCAGGCCCTCTCAACTCCCATCAGTGCTGAAGTTTGCTGCTGTGGCATAAAGTGAACCAATTCCCAGAAACTCCTGCCTATGTAGACTTTTGGCAGAGAGGCAGCATTTGGAGGGCTACCTGGAAGAGAACCCTGCTCAGCCACTTACCTGAGTGAGTTAATGGTGAGCAGTGGGAGTGGCAGTTCCCAGGGCTGGTTGTTGCCAGCATGGAGGTCGCAGTCTTTGTGTCAGCCCGAGCACACCGCCAGCCTTCCCAGAGGAGCACTGCCATCTCGGTCTTGTTTCCTGAGCGCCGAGTGGGTTGAGGTCACTATTTTGGATGCCCCTCTCCCAGTAGGGAGATTTCACTAGAAACCCAGTGTTGCTGTGTCAGGTAGCTCTGCGGTCTGCGGATGCCAGGCCTGGAGAAGGCAGCCAGCTCTCTGTGAAGCTGGTTAATTACATGTGAAGCTGCCAGCAGGACGATTGTTTTTTTCCCATGGATCATTAATAAACCATTCTGGCCTGGCAATTCCATCATCTTCCTCAGCTTTGTCAGACAGATCTTCCTCCTTTTTAGTATAAAGCTTTAAAAATGGCTGGGAGTGGCGAGAGGGAGGGAAAAGAAGAATCTAATTCCATTTAATGCACATGTTTTTCCCTAAGCTGAAAAGTGGCTCCCTGCTTTCAGATCTTCTCAGCAGCCAGAATACAAAGGGTTCAAGGCTTGCCATGGGTGGGAAGTGGCTCGGCTCCTAATATTTGCAGCAAACTACAGACAAGGCCTGATATGGAGACGAGGCAACTAGTGCAGCAGATGGCAAATAGTCCTGCTCCACTGGGGCTCCAGATATGCACCATCTTCTTCCTTCAGCCAAGGCAGCCTCATTCCTGCTATGCCTGAGTACAGAAAGCATTTCTGGTTTTTTAGAAACTCCCTTTTTAGGCAAAGATGGAAGAAGGCAAAGCAAATATAATATGGGAAACTCAATCTAGTTATAGACATTTCTTTGTCAAACAAACTAAAATAGAGCTTTTCCTTTGTTGGTTAGAAAAATTTAGGAATGGAAATCTACATTTCTCCAAAGAGCATTGAGTGCAAAGACAAAAACCAAATTATAAATAGAAGTGAGTATGACCCATTCAGTTTCCAAGGACTTGAGCATACAGCCTTCGTAATACTGAATTATAGCCTTTCATAGATAGAAGGAATCTAGAGGTTATATATAGTCCAATCAAACATTTCACAGTAATTGAGAAAACTGAGGCATAAAGAAGTTTATCACTTGATGTGCACTTTCACATGGTAAATTCATGGTGGAGCTAAAGTCTCCACATTCCTACTGTATTGCTCTTAAACCTTTATCCCCACAGTGCCTCACAGACAACAACAGCCTCATCATCCACCTGAAGTACAAGTAATAATTTGAGAATATGACAGTGGCATATAAAAGGGAGTAGGTGATGTGATGGAGGCAGACAGAAGAGGTAAGCAGGTGCATTCTCTTTAAATTGTATTATTTCAGTGAGAAAAGGATGGGAGCCTACGTCAGAGAAGTCATCCAGGGCCTTGGCCTTCTGTAAGGAAACTCCTCCTAGACAGGGTTGCAGAGATAACCGCACACAGATTGAGAACTCGTGCCAGAGGAGGAGGAGTACAGGTGTCTGACAGACCTGGAATTTTCCATCGCTTTCCCTGATATGTAGTTGTAGAAAAGCTGCTGTCTATTCATGCCAAATCCAAGCTTCAGATAAGCCCAGAGGAAACCAAGGAGTGCTAAACTCTTATAAGTTGGGGCTTTTCTTTCCTTTTTTTTTTTTTTTGGAGGGGGGTTGCATTGTTTTGATTTTTGAATTGAGAGAGTTGTGGGGAGGTCAAATTGCCCATCTGGGATTGCCCTCAAACTCCCTAGGTGGAACTCCAGCTCAAGCACTCTGTTCTGGTCAAGTTGAGGCAGGGCACAGGGTGAGCCCATGAGTGCCATCCCTTTCCTCAGGTATTCCATGCCCCTGGACCCACTCCCTCTACTCTCCCACGAGGATGATGCAGGAGCCATGCCATGCTGTCAGGGTCTGGAGGTCTCTCCCACGCTGTAGCAGAGGCTGATTACCTTCTTGTTAGCAGTGATGTCTGTTTGTCTTTTAAGGGGTTGTCCAAATGGGAGAGGAACAAGTCACATTTTCCAGCAATTTAATTTTATATACTCTGATTTTTTTCCCCTTTTCCAAAGCACAGCTAAATGGAGCTAAACATACACATGAGGGCTATATTTAGTTCTGATGGTGTGGTAGAGTAGAGAAGGCACAAACATAGAAGTTTATCTGCTACCTAGTAAACATGGGGAGGTATCAGGACTGGAGAATTCAATAGTAATAATAAGCATTTTTATGGTGCAATGACAGCTTTGATACAGGGCATAATTTTCTCAGGATTGCTATTAATTGTGCTTCTGTCTATAAGCGGCCCCCTGGTGAGGGGCTTGGAACACCACACAAGTTAAGCTGTATTAAACATCAATTAAAACAGCATAAAATAGAAACTGAATAAAATACGCAAAGATCAAAGTGGCTGTGAACATGCAGACAAGGCACTGGGGAAAGAAGGGTTAGGGGCCTGGTGAGCCTGGTGCACTGGTGGATTCATGCTCCCAGCTGCTGTTAGCTCCTTTGGAGCCCAGGTTTAGTAGGTTTGTTGGAGAGAGAATTACAGGACCCTCTAGCTTCTCCAAGTTCAATTATCCTCAAAGGGGTTTCAGAAACTACTCGTTGCAGGCAGCAAGACATGAAAAAAGACAACCAGATTCTACCAGCGCTGTCCAACAGAACTTTCTATGTTGGTGGAAATGTTCTTTGTCTCTGCTGTCCAGTACAGTAGCCACATAATGGATACTGAGCACTTGAAATGTGGTTTATACAACTGATGAATACTCTTTATAAAATTTAAATAATTTTAATGTAAATAGCCACATGGGGCTAGTGGCCACCTCATTAGACAGCACAGGACTCTAGACAAGTCCCCTGCACATTGGGCATTTTGGCGATGTTAGGTTTGCATTGTGTTCTTCCGAAAAAGCACACCTTCCCCCATGCCAGTGAGTGTTTTCTGTATAACTGTATAAATATGGAAGACTTCCATATTTTTTCATAAGGGTCACACGTGATGCCAAGAAATGAGAAGGGAGTCAATGCCAGATCAAGTCAGACAACCTTGTCCTTATCCTTGCCTCCTTTTCTCCTGAGAGCCCCCTAGTCAATCTAATACCAAGTGTTTTCCACTCCCAGAGAGAAAAGAAAGGAATGGCTTTGGATCTCTGGCTGAAGATCACAGACTGCAGAGTCGTCACTGTTCCCACTGAACATCTGATTAAGTTGCTGAGTCTGACCCTTGAGTTTCCCAGAATTTGCCGGGATTCAGAATTCCCAGATCATCCAGGCAGCACGCTCCTGACAGTCTTTGGTCTTTTTGGCACCTGAACTGAAAATCCCTTTTCCCATAGCTCTTTCAACACTTGTTGAATGCTTATAATGAATCCATTCATTAGGATGACACAGTATAGTGGAACAAAGCACTACACCTGTAATCAGAAATCCCATGTTTAAGTCCTTCTTCCATTTACTAGCTATGTGACCTTGACAAAATCATTTCACCTCCCTGAGGCTTCATCTTCCCCAATAAAAATGAGTGTGTTGGACTAAATTACCTGTGGGGACTAAGGGGATGAAGAAAGAAGAGCCAGAGAAAGAGGCCCTTATTGCAAAGCCTGTGCTTCCACATAGCCTCCCCCTTCTGATGTCAGCCTGCATTTAAAGCAGCCCTTTCCTCAGGCCACTGAGAGGCTTCCAGCAAGTCTAGTTACCACTCACCCCACCAACAGGTTGTTGTTCAGCACCACAGACACCGTGAGCCAGACTGCATGGCATTACTGCCTCTGGTGGTTATTGTACTCATGTGAACCTCAGGGAAGTCAAGACCAGTACCCTATTACTTTGGGTTATCCTCAGAGTTGCCGTAAGAACGCAAGAGGTTCCTTGGCTTGGGCAGTGGGTCCATAAAGCAAGAGGGGTTTGATAGTTACCTGAAGTATGCAGATCTCCATGCTGGCTCGAGGGCTGTTTGCCAGCCTTCCCTCACCTAGCAGTCGCTAGTCACTGCTCCAAGGATTGTGCCCAGCCGCCCAGAGCCCCTGTGGAGCCGTCAACACTGCACAGCTCACAAAGGGCCCTGTAGCATCTCTAATTGAGGAGCTGGTGAGCGGACGCCCTCAGCAGAGGTATTTTTAGCTGCAATGATACAGCCTTATCTTTTTGCAGGACGTTTTGTTTAGTTTTGTTTTGTTTTGTTTTGTTTTAATGAAATAAGTAAAATTGAAGACTGTGGTACTTATACCCCAGTGCCAACACCCAAGAAGTTTTGGCACACACCACCCCCCCCCACCCCCCAAACACACACACCACAGGCCTATATAATTAATCCTCTCTAAGACCAGGTGCTGAGGCTCAGAGTTTGCCAGAATATTAGGCCAGAGAGACAGTGTGTACAGAAGCAAGAATAGCTAGAAATAGAGTGGAGGAATGATGCAGACTGGCCCAGTGCAGAGGTGCTTAAGGGCCCTGTGAGCTACCCAGGCAGCTGGTAACGACCCTGGTTCCTGGCGTTCAGACCTTTGATGGATTTGGTGGCTCAAGTGAGTGGGCTTCAACTCCCGGGGAGAGAGTACCCTTGTAGTGTACGAAGGATTCAGTTCTATGCCTTGATGACATTTAAATGCTTTCGTTTTCCTTCTCTTCATCCTGTCTGTGGCATGTCATGTTTTCCTTAGATCTTTTATTGTGTAGCATGTGATCAGGGGCTAAAGGACATTCGCAGAGCTTGCTTCAGATCCCGGAGCAGGATCAGGGTAGTGGTTCTCACCCCAGCTGTACATTGGAATCATGGAATGCGGAGGCTTAGGAAAGCTACTAATGCCTGGGCCTCCCTCCAAAGATTCTGGCTTCATCAAGCACCAGCTTTTTAACTTCCCCAGATTTATTAGTTGATACCAAGGAACAACTTTGATAATTTTGGTAGGCATAATAATGGCATTGTGGTTATGTAAGAAAATGAACATATTTTTTAGAGATGCATACTGAATGAAGTGTTTAAGGTTGAAAATGGCATCATGTCTGGGATATACTTTAAAATGCTTCCACAAAGAAAAAGGAGAGATGAAGCAAATATGACAACTTTGGTAATTGTTGGATCTGGATGGTGGTTATATGGAAGTTCATTACTATCCTATTTTCAGTATTCTGAATTTTTCATATCAGAAAAGGGTTTTAAATATATGCATATATTTTATATAAATATATATTAATGTTGAAGCTCCCCAGGCAATTTTAATGTAGAACTAAGATTGAGAACTACTAGTTTAGGAGATTAAATTTGGATCACCATACCCTGAAATATGTGATTTGTCTTTAGACTTTGTCTAACCTAAGCCTGATCTTCCTGGATAAGTTTTCATGAGTAATCTGAACTCTTGGTATGTGAGGGACTGGATGGCACAAAGATCAAATTAGACCTATATCTGGAATCTGACTTCAGGAGTGAACAACTAGACAGTATTGTCTCTTTCACTGGATGACCTCACTGTAACCGCCCTGAGCGCTGTTATACGTTGGAGTTTACCTGCCTTGTCCCTTGCCAGCACTGCATGTCCCATCCTGTGGACCTCTCTGGCTACACCAGGGCAATGGAAGACAGCTGCAGCTGCATTGTGACACATGCCACAAGACAGTCCCGATCCCTTAGGTGTGCTCAGCAGTTTCCCAAGTGGTATTTGCCTAAAGCTTGGGCAAGAGGACTGAAACTTGTACCTCCCCCCATTCCCAGGAGTCCATATGCCCTCAGCTCTGCATCTGTATGTGTATGAGGCCTCTTTTGTGTCCTCAGTGCCTATTCCAACTCCCAAGCACTATTTTGCTCTGGCTGCTCAGCAAGTGGGACAAACAGCAGCTTGTTGCAGCCAACCTAAATGGAGCTCTGGAGCTCAGGCTGGAAGCTTCCGTGCTACATTTACATACCACATCCTTGCTTAGGACCCTAGCTGAGCACCTCCTCATTTAGGGGCAGGCTGCTAGTTCTTATTTCTTGGGGGGTTTTGTGATTTACACCTGAACATTAAGCTATGAATAGTTTATGTTTTCTTAAGCAATACTGAAGCAGAGGGAGAGCTATGGACTGCCTACATCACTCAGCCAGCCAAAGGTTTGCATGGCACCCTCCTTCCCATTCCCCCCGGACCCCTGAGACAGCCCTTTCAGCCAGTACCTGCCAGTGCACAGGTCACCCCCTGCACCTCTGTAGGAGGGCCTGGCTCATCTTTGTTTTCCTCACACAGTCAGAGTCAGCGTTGGTCCCACACTGTCCAGTGCTACATCCAGACTCCAAATGAGGGGGTTGCTTCCTCAGCCCAGTCCTAAGAACAAGCCTGCTGTGTGGCCTCATCTGTGTTTCTTCATGGGACTCTGGACAGGAGGAGGCAGGGGCTTTTCCTGACTCTGGCTCACTCTCCAGAGTGCCCCCCCTTTATATACCTCCACTGTCCCACTCTTAGACCATATTGTCATTGTTTCCACCCAAGTGCTGGGTGCCTCAAGGGCAAGGACCACGTCTTTCATCTCCATTGTTCCCTAGCACCTGGCAGGGTGCAGATCACTATATTGGTTCTAAATAAGCAAACTAATGAATATGTGAATCACCGAAGGGCTATGGCAGGGAATGCCTTTACACTAAGGGTCAGAATCCTCACATTTAAAAATTAGTTTATCAGTCATTTGGGATTATGAACCTAAACTGTGAAATGATCTAGAGCAGCAGTCCCCAACCTTTTTGGCACTAGGGATCAGTTTCGTGGAAGACAGTTTTTCTGTGGACTGGTCGGGTGAGGCAATGGTTTGGGGATGAAACTGTTGCACCTCAGATCGTCAGGCATTACATTTGCATAAGGAGCACACAACCTAGATCCCTCACATGTGCAGTTCACTATAGGGTTCGAGCTCCTATGAGAATGTAATGCCACTGCTGCTGATCTCTCATGAGGCGGAGCTCTGGCAGTAATGCTCCCTGCCCACCACTCACCTCCTTAGGCAGGGCTCTAGATCAGGGGAGACCCCTGCCTAAGTTAGATTGTAGAGCAGCCTGTGACTGATGAGGGACAGCCTGTAGCTGGTAATGGCTAGAGAGAAATAACCTATTTGATATTCTTCCTACTTGCCTTTGGAATAACGGATAATCTCTCTGTGCATTGGTTTCTCCCACTTGATATTCATAGGTCTCTGAGCAGTCTATCCTCTCTCCTACCTTGCCTGGGGCTCTGAGGAGAGTGACCTGCTTGTAGGAGGGTTTCCCTATGTTTTTCCAGGGCAGTCAGTCAGTTAACACCTAGCCAGTTATTTTGGAAGTTACTCCTCCTGAACCTGAATGAAACTTCAGGAACAGTCACTCAGCTTAAGCAAAGCTATGTACAACAAGCACTTCTAGAGTCAGTGGTAGTACTGTCCTATCAGAAACCTGTCTGATCAGTAAGTCTTCTTGCCTCCCATTTGAGTCTAGAAGCTCTCATCCTGGGTATACCTTTGAATCTCCTGGATGTTTTTTAAGCATTGAAGGAAGTCCTGTCACCACCCCTAGAGATTGCAATGTATTTGATATAGCATCTAGATTTGATCTACACTGGTATTTATTACAGCAACAGTGCTGATAATATGAGCCTGGCACTGAGAAGCATTGTCTCCAAGAGTCCTCACTAGAAGGAGCTGGAGTGGCACTTGTCCCCCTGAACAGTCTACTGCTGCCTTCCCTTTCCCGAAGGTGGGTGGGAGAGCAGAGCACCTGTGTCGTCCTCCTTAGCTGGTTCTGAGACGGGACTCCCATATTGTGCAGTTGGTGGTGCAGCTTCCCACCCACCCACACGCCCACATACACATGCACACAAAGCCCACTGCTTCTTAACTTTGGGCAGATCTGTGGAGGGGAGATAAGATATATCTGTGGATCAAGATTCACTTTTGCTTTGGTGGGCAGTTGTGGGGAGAACAGTCCACAGCTGTGTCTGCAATTTGTTACCAGAGATGAAGATTTTTTTAAATTCTAGCTCAAGGAATGCTTCCCTGTATCCATCCCACCAGCTCCCAAGCATCACATCCTACCCATTGGTAGCAGAAGAGCCTGCCTTAGCAGTGAGAGGCAAGGCCAGACACCAGTTGAAATCCCAGACAGCTTCCTACCCTCCCTCTCTATCTTGTTAGATATTTCAAGCTTTAAGTCCTTATTTGTGCTCTGCCTACTTGGCTGGCTGTTCTTGCACTTGAGCGGCTTGTTTGCCTGGACAGGTCCAAGCTGTCTGAGCCATCAGCAGCTGCACCTCCTCCCTCGCGCCTTCTGTCTGAGCCAACCTTGATTCACAGTAGTGCAGATGGCCCCAGCCATACCCAGGGATGTCTGCCACTCCCATCCTCTCCCCTGCCCTGCTTTCCAAAGATGAAGGCTCTGGGTCAGACCTTGCCTGCAGGTCAACCTGGGGCTAAAATGAAGACCGCTCTTAGTTCATGTTCTGGCATATTAATCAGGGTGACATGATAAAAAGAATTTATCTGAAACTCAAAAAACAGGGCAAGGTTTAAGTTCATATTTTGCAGAAAACACTTTCCAGCTTTCATCAGAGCTAATCTGTTTTTGCAGATGGCCTTAATCCCACCCACTTTGCTCCCTAAGTATTTCTGGGAGCTGAAAGTCAAAAAAGCAGGTGTCAGAAATCACCTTTCTTCCTTTTCCTACCCTTACCTTATTTTAATATAGATTTTGGCAGCTTCTCAAAGTACCAATGCTTAGTTTTTCAGTCTGGTTCAAGGTGCTGAAAGGTAGTGCCCTGTAATACACCATTATAATCAATTAGTTTCCCTTTTCCTTGTCTCTTTCCAACAGAAATGAAACGATTGGTAACAAGTATGAGAGGGGTCATGGGTGACCTTGTTCAAGAGAAAGATATGGCTGCAGCAGCCCCAGGACACCACTCTGCCTTTCCCCATTGCTGGCTTATTGGTGAGCAGCAGAAATCTGGAGCTCTACAGGAATCAGATGTCCCACCTAGCAGGCTCTGCCAGAGCCAGACATAGCCGTCCACTCTGGCAGCAGCCTATCAAAGGGAGAGAATCCTGGGGGAGCTGTCTACCACGCTGCCCCTTCCACGTTAGATAGGGCCATGCAATGTAAATAGATCATTTGTATTTACATTTGGGTCATCTGCAAACCAAAGGGATCTCAGCAGCTGTTGGAATGCCATTGATACAGCCATACCAACATTTATATTGTTCATTCTGATGCCTAGATTGCTATTACTGACATTATTTTAAGGCTTTTTCTCCCTTAGAGAAAGCTCTTCCAGCCCTAGGCTGCTTAAATAGGGAGGAACAACTTTTTTTTTTTTTTTTTTTAAGAGACAGAGTCTTGCTACGTTGCCCAGGCTGGTCTCAACTCTTGGACTCAAGAGTTTCTCCCTCCTCAGCCTCCCTAGTAGCTAGGACTACAGACGTGCACCACCCTGCCCAACAAACCTTTTTTTTTCCATTGAGGAATATCGGGATTAAGATACATTATGGACTTTCTATACAACTTGGAGTGTTTTCTTCAGGATAAGTATATTTTTAATCTTTAATAATGATAAAATACTTTATTGGCACCTAAGGAACAATAAAATACTGACTAAGAGGACTGAAGAGGCATCTGCTTCTGTCTCTAGAATTTGAAACCGGTCATTTGGTTAGCTCTCACGCTGGAGTGTGCATGGGGCCGTGTGGGTCGCAGAAAATCAAGGGGTCTCATTCCACTGAAATATTGTTACCTCAGCCTATAGCTGGTGTCTGGCCTCTTCTCTCCAATTTGGTAAGGAAGAAAGCTCCTTTACCAAAGGGTAGAGCACCTAGGCCGAACACCCAGGAACCTTTTTCTTTCTCTAAAGTCACATGATAGATCACACCAAAGCAGTCAATTTCTTGTTCTTCATAACTGCCCCTATCCTCCTTGTGCAGATTACATGTCTTTTTCTCTTCCTGTTACAATTGTTACTTAACCTCTTAACCACAGGAAACTTGCTTTCTTGGATCCATTATTTTCTTGTGTCTGACCAAATCTTAGTGATCTGCCTGCTTTTGTTTTTGATCCAGAAATTCTAGTCATTTGGAAGTACTGGACCAACGGTCAGCTATAGGCATAGTCCAGGTTCTTGAGGTATAGGTTCCAAGGACCTGAATTGACAATATTTGTCTTAGTCCTTAAAGTAACCATCAGATTCACTGCCAGAAACTTTAGCCATCTACAAAATGTGGCAGATACACTACCACTCCCCACCCCACCCCGGTTATGTCAGAGAACATCCCTGAACTGCTCAGCACAGTGTAGAGGGGACAGCAGAGCTCCAAGAGGGATCGTGCCTTCCTCATCCTGCAGTGAGGTGTGATTCAGAAGAGCACACAGCATGCTAGAGGCTTGGAGGTTAGGGTAGGGAGGTTCTTCCCCCTGTTCTCATGTGGCTTACCTGCAAACCTGCCTAGATGGGGACTTACAGAGGGCTCTCATCACCCCAGAGCTGCTTGGACTGCTCAAATCAACTATTTAGCTGCTTGCTGCCAGGATGTCCAGGACATGAAGGGGGCTGCATAAGTACAACTACTAATTGCCCAGGAGGATGTTTTCCTGTTGTCCCAGTACAGGGCCACCTCTCAGGCTTCATGTGTTGCATTCACTGAAGTTTTAGACATGAGAGATGGCTCTGTTCTCTCTGGGGAACACGTCAGGAAAAGATTGCCCAGCTGACTCTTCCCTGGTCTCAGTTCCAAATGAAAAGCCTGCCTTGCAGCCTTCAGCATCTACTACTCCCCGTGCCACACCTGATCCCATCTCAAGTCATTTCACACCAGCAGAGGGAAGCCCTGTTCCAACTCCAGCAGCAGCACCACTCGGGGGCGGAGTCGGGGGCAAACTGTTTACCATTGTGGTATTTTGTAAACTGCAGCAGTGAGGTCTGAACTTCCAGGAGGGAAATGAAATGACCTTGGGTGACAGGTTCAGGACAGCCAGCATTTGTCTTGGTTGCTGGTTTCCACATGTTAAATGCTTCCAGTTGCTCCTGACCTTCCTTGCCTGCCTTTGTTGGTCAAGTCCTATAGGCACTGTGGCATTTGTGCAGGGAGCAGGGGAGAGGAAGCTTTTCTGCTTTACTCTGGCACCTGACAAGGGCTTTCTATCCAGCACTGGTATTGCCAGTGGGGAACTGCTGAAGTAGCACTCTAGAGAATCACCCGGGAGACCCCTCTGTCTCCTGCCAAGCTAAACAAACCCTGCCCATGCACTCTTTTGAATCACACCTCATTGCAGCTTTGTTCCTTCTTACCCGGTACTGCTCAGGACACCGCCTTACGGGAAAGTCCTGTGTGTCAGCAAGAGAAGCACTTGAGGAGAAACAAATTGACATAGGAAGGGGGAGTGCAACCCAGTCATCTTTTAAGTAGAAAGAAAAGGTCATCGGAGCTGTATGGGGTGCAGGTTGGATTATTGTTGACTCTGCCTTGCTGTGGCAAAAGGGCCAGCTCACTGGGTCCAACCCTGGGCATTGCCAACCCCATCCAGCTGCTGACAGCCCAGCACAAAGAAAACACATGCTGTGTACACAGATGGGTTTGCATGTCAGCATGAGCCCATTTTTAGCCTTTGCCCAGGAAGGGCAGTTCACAACACAGTAATTTAATTAAATTTGCCTCCCTCCATGACCCACATATTTGAAGAGGTTTGGGGGGAAATGAATCTGGCTGAGGAACATGACCCTGCCGCTCTGGCACTGCCCCAGAGCCGAGCCACAGTACCATAAAAGGTGTCACCATCCTGAATACGACCCAGGGCATCTGTCTGCACTGCAGGCTCTCTGGCCGGGCTGCTTGCTGGCACATCTGGCAAAGCAGCCTCTGGAAGCAGTCCGTCTCTATCACGGGGAAGCCACCAGGGGCAAAATAAGGGACTCCCTACCCCCTACTCAAGACCTGCTGGCAACAGCTTTAGCAGTAACTCACAATATTAGCTTTCATCACAGATTTCAGTGTATTTAGAATGGAGAGGGCACAATAAGAGAACCCCCTACCCTCAGCTAACACCGAAGCCTCAATAACAGTTATGATCCTAACTTCATTGCTGTTAAGGCCACATCCCTGTACTTCTGTCCTGGAAATGACCAGTATTTAGGGACCTGAAATTGAATCCCTTACCCTTACTTCCCATGAACTTATTACCACATTTCACATCTCAAATGCCATTAGTTTTGTCCATTATGCCTGAGCTTAACCCACACTCCAGACTCCAAAGACCTGCCCCTCCCTCCCAGCCAGCTAGTTCCTCCTTGAACTGAGGTCGTCAACTCATCAGGAGGCCACTTCTCCTGTGGTCACCCCCTGGGCCAGAGAATCTGCCCGTGATGGGTAGTCCTTTCTTATTGCTAACCTGTAACCTCTCGGTCCGCCTTTTCTGTCCTAAGTCAGCTGTACCAAGCCTGCTAGGGAAAAGCATTCTCTTTGGTTATCTTTCTCTCTCCCCATCAATAGCACATCCTCCTGGCTAGCTAACGTCTCTTTTGTAATGATAGCAGCACCCCTGAGAGAAAGGGAATTTCTCTGGCACAGTTCATCTCAACACCAGCATAACACAGACTGTTGCTTAGGAGTGGGAATCATTAGAGTCAGGCCATTATTGGAGGGGACTGGTCTCTAGGGGAGCTAGCAGAAATTACCGCTCCTTAATAGATGGAAACTCATTTGCCTGAAGCCCCCGCCCTCCTCTTTATTTTCTCTGCATTCCTCACCTCCCATTGCTTCCCAGCTTTGAAGTTGAAAAGAGAGGTAACTCCACCCAATGCAAGATGGCAAATTTCTGCTAAATTAACTTGGTTAGAAGAAATCCTTGCCTGAAAGCACTGTTCTTTTAGAATGTTTCTATTGGGACTTCACTTGAAGCCATCATGAAGGACACAAATTCTAATTAAATGTATGTGATAAAATTATAGCCAGGGCCACTCTGTTCCCAAGAGAGGATCTGTTGAGATGGAAGGAAGAGGAGACAATTTCCTAGCTTCCTGGACCCCGGTTTCAGGGTAGGCCCCTGAGTCAACCTGGGCTGCCAGAGCTTTCCCTCTGAGGGTCCCTTTGCTTACACAACACTAGGAAGGCCAGGGAGGAAGAGCAGGACTCCGGGCTTCTCTGCTTCTCCAAGGGTCTGCATGACCTTGCACAGACCTCTAACATGATTTAGCTTTCTGCAAGCCCTCCTGGCATGTTGGGATAGATGTTACCTTACTACCCTGCACTCTTGTAGAGAGAAGGGGAAGGCCATGGAAGCAACACATGCCCCTTTTGGTTTATTAGCTGTGGGGCTGCCATCAGAACACACATGCCCTGAAGAGAAAGGAAAGTTGCCTGATTTCTCAGCTCTTCCTGTTTGAGTGAAATTGTGAGTGGGCACCATCTGTCTCAGAGCATTAAGCACAGATACAGTACTGGTGGGAAAGGCCTTCCCCCATCCCAAAAGGGAACTATAAAGGATTGCACCAAAATGCAAACTCCAGGGGGCACTAATCACTTTGCCATTTCTGTAAATGGCGCCCCCTGGAGTTGTAAGTCATGGTGGCCCTGCAGGTGCTCAGCAATTGTGCTAGATCGGGAACCCAGAGACCACAGGTAGGGTCTCTGCATCACCAGCTTTGTCACACCTGGGCAAGGCACATCTTCCTGGGCTTCATTTTCCTCATAAATAAAATGTGAGGGTTCAACTAGATTTTCTGAATTAACTTGGAAGTTCTCATTGCTCTCTCCACATCCCGGAAGTTAGGAACCATGAACCTGTGTTCTGTCTCAGTGTCCATTGCCATCCCCAGGTCAGCCAGCCTTGATAACACACCCAGAATGAGAAGGCACCCTCGGCTGACATGACACCACTAGTCGGAGTGGATGTGGACTTACACATGAAGGGGGAAGAAGGATTAAGGAAAGGGAAAACCTCCAACGGGCACAATGGATGAAACAGCAAGCACACAGAATGAGCCGATGCCTTATTCTTCTTGTGTTCATCCTTCTCTGTGGCTTCAGAGCCTTTTTTCTGACACATTTGCACACAGCACCTCCAGTGCTTGCCATCTCTCCCCCTCATGAGAGAAACAAAATGAAATGCAAACATGCTTTGAAACAGCACAGTCTTGTCCTGTCCCTCTGCATCCCCTCTCCTCGTTTCTAATAAAAAAAAAATACTCTTCCCTTTCCCTGGTTCCTTCAGCAGTCTTCCTTAGGTTATTTTTTTCTTCCCTCTTTTCCTACTCCATCCAGACTTCCCCCTGCCCTTCCTTAAAGAGATGAATTGGAAGAATATGCGGTCGTGTCAGAAGGATGCCATTGTCAATTCACACAGGCAGACACTAATAGGATAAAGTATTATCTGACTTCCTTTAAGTCCAGAAATTAAGTCTTCTTGCAATGGTAATAGATTATAACTTATAACCACTGTGGCTGGCAGGCTGCAGAAACAGGCTGTTAGTATCTGAGGCCTCAGCTCCATTTCTGGGCCTATTGTGAGGGATGCACTCAGCATTCCTCCAAACACAGCTGCATGGTCCAGGAACTGGCACTTGGCTCCTGACTGGAACTGCCTTTGTGGAGAGCTGCCTATAACTCATTCAGTTCACCTGCCGTGGGAGAAGCTGTCTGAATGGTCTTAATGAACCTGGATGAGTGGGCAGGTAAAGGGAGGAAGCCAGGGCCTTGAAGACTGGGAAGAAGTAGCCCGAGGCAAGGAAACCAAACTTTGCACAGGGAACAGTTAGTGTGTGAAAGCTCTTCTCAGTCATCCTTGCTGACTCATTGAGCAGGTAGAGTGACTTATCTAGTGACTAAATCAGCACCAACTTAGAGACACAGGGAAATGAGGGTTGAGACCTTAAAGGAACTGTAAAAGAGACTACAAATTAAGGAGTTGCCTTGAAGAGGAAATATCATGAGAAATGTTAGGAGGAAAGAGCCATCATTCTTCAAAATGGAGGGCCTCATGCATGATTTCCTAGGTCCTGTCATGGCAGATGAGTGTACTAAAATGGGGATTATGGGACAGGAAACCTGATACAATAATTAATTGAAGGGTTTTTTTTTTTATTAGTGGGGCTATAAGGTAGGTGGGGGCTGGGCACGGTGACTGACGGCTATAATCCCAGCACTTTGGGAGCCCGAGGCGGACAGATCGCCTGAGGTTGGGAGTTTGAGACCAGCCTGGCCAGCATGGTGAAACCCTGTCTCTACTAAAAATACAAAAATTAGCCGGGCATGGTGGTGCGTGCCTGTAATCCCAGCTACTCAGGAAGCTGAGGCAGGAGAATCACTTGAACCCGGGAGGCGGAGGTTGCAGTGAGCCGAGATCACACCATTGCACTCCAGTCTAGGCAACAGAGTGAGACTCTGTCTCAAAAAAAAAAAAAAGGTAGGAGGGTATGAAAGAAACAAGTAGATCAAATACTGTTTCTTTGGCATCCTATAATTGATTTAAACTGTAGTAATTGCTCTACTAATGTTCCTGATTGTACAGAATGAATGAACCTGAAAGGCTAAGTACTATCTTGGTCCGTCTAGCTCCCACACCTAGCTTGAGAATAGCTTCTCATATCAGTGCTTCCCTGCTACAGTTTCAAAACTCTTCTTGATGGGATAAGTGAGCGAAGATCATGCCATCGTCTCAAATGCTAACTTCCTTTGACAAGACAGTTTCTCCCAGGGATATCCCCCACAGGCCTAGGCCAAATCTCTGACTCACTGCAAGGGTCCATGTGCACTGAACTCATAGATATCATTATTTTTATTGGAAAACACAATTTATATAACACTGTCCCTCTGGAATAATACTCTTTTTGTGGACAAATACCAAGTTGCTCCCTCTCTTCTCCCCAGCACACTCCACCCCCCTCCCTATGACTGTGCCTTAATAGAAATGAGGAAGTGGTTCAGAGCAGATCCCTAAGTGAGCCTGTCAGGGTCAGGATTAAATTACATCCCTGAAGGCTGGGTTGCTTCCCCAAGCAGTGGACAGCCTCCAGGATAGGGAACAGGACTATTGTGGGTAGGTGGTTTGGCCCAAGTACTGACAGCAAAGCTGGCATGTACCAGAGGATAAAACCTGTGATCATCCTAAAATCTAATTCTAGCCTCTCATTAGGAAATCAAAATGCATTCTTTCTTCGCCTCTCGGAAAGTTGATCTCCCTGCTTTTCTTCTCCTCTGTTCCATGCCATGAATTTCGCACTAACAGTCCTTCCCCATCCAGGGTCCAGCCAGCCTCTTGCTTGCTAAGGCAGAGGAATCTCCCTGGCTTTCCTCCTTGACTGCATTGCAGCCCCTTAGCCTGTGTATCTGCCATAGAACTCCATTCTTCTCTCATTTGCTCCAATTATGGTGCTTTTTAACTGCCTTTCTTTTCTCCTAGCTCTGCAATACTGTTCGGAAGCTCCATGGGCCCTCTCGGTGCTACCTTCTTCCTCCTAGTGCCTCCCCCCTCCCCACTCCTAGTCCTCGTAACACTTCATGGTCAGGGAGCATTTCATCACTGATGTGAGTAATAAGGCTTTGACTGCTCTGTGCCAGAGAAACATGGGTAGGGGAGAAGACGTTAGGAAGTTTACCTTCTTGGTAAAGGACCTAGGCTTCCCAAGGTCCCAGCCCTCAGCTTGTGCACCACTATCAGCACCTTCACTTTCTTCTGGCTCACCACAAGGAAAGGTAATCTATTCCTGGACTGACTAAATCAGTGCCTTGGGACAGCTATAGTGCTGGTGTAGGGATCAGAGTACAAGGCAAGGTTTTCCTGGGAAGATAAGTATAACCACGTTTCTCACAGTGATTGGGCTTATAGATACTATTGTCTCTGACTTCTAGATCATCATCCTTCTTCTCTGGAGTAGCACAATAGGCATGTCTCTGGATATACACAGTGTTCAAGAATAGGGGTGGTGATGGGGCTTCTCTGTTGATCTGTATGTTTGAGTGTACTGTCAACTATTATCTAGCATTTTGCTATATGCTGTGGAGCAGTGAGATCTGTATCACATATATACATGTATAATTATATATATGTAAAATTTCAGTTCTCACAATCTGTGAAGTACTGAGGTAGATAGTAATATTGTCTGTATTTTTTAGGTGAAGAAATTGAGTCTTTTCCCAAAGTCACACAGCTAGTAAGTGATGGAACTAGGATTCAACACAGGAAGACTGGCTACAGAGTCTGTGCATGCAAGCACTATGCTATATTGTGTGTGTGTGTGTGTGTGTGTGTGTGTGTGTATTACATGGATCTAGTTCCTGAACCCCTTATCACTACTCCAAGAAGTAATTTACTTCGTTTTAATTTAAAGCAAAGATGAAAACAACATTAACCTGTCCAAACCATTCTTCCTCTTGCATGGGAGAGGGGTGCTTCCTGAAAGGAGTGAGACCAAGAGAGTTGCTTTGAGCCAAAAGCTGCCTTGCAGTTTAGCTGAGGCAGGATTCAGAAATGGCGTGAACAGTGCCTGCATTAGCCGATGGCATTGAGTGCTGAGTGCCAGCAGAGGAGATAAAATCAAACATATGTTTGGATATAAATGTTCATCTCTCTCTTTTTTCTAATTTTAAGCCCCTGCTGCTTTGTTGCAGCGAAATGATGGAGCTGTAATTATAGGCCCTGGCCCCCTGAGGTAGAAGCCTGGGGTAAGGCCCACTTAGCCCTCTCCCAGTCTCTAACCATTACCACGGAAGGAAGCCGGAGACCATGGACTCTGACCCTCTTCCCAGACAACAATAGGAATTGTCTTGCCAGGGACTCTCTGCTGGTGGTTTCACCCAGCACCCAGCAAGTTGCTGGCCTCAATACATGTTAAATAGCCATGATAAAGCTAATGTCTCTAGGCCTTAGAAACTAGCCTATCTACCTTTACCTCCACTGATAATAGGATCCAGCTGAAGGGTGTTAAAAAGCCCTGGAGCACGTTATAGAAGTGGCAGCTACAGCATGGCACTTAAAGAGCTAGAGCTGGGGTAGATACGGTGGAGAAAAGGAGTGAAAGAGCCTCCCACTATTCTCATTGTTGAGCCGGGTAAGCAAAAACCGCTCCATTATGGGGAACCTCTGTGGTCCAGTAGATGTTTTAAGACCTCCTCTACACTGCAGAGTTTCCAAGGCTGGGAGGAGGCCAAGCCACCTTTTCTCACTGTAATACACCAAGTCTTATCTAGTTCACACCTTCCCCTTTAGCTGTCACCCTCTGTGGGATCCTGCAGTTTCTGTCTGCCATTGGGCCTAAGAATCAGGAAACTGTTATGTACAGTCCTGATAATCTAACCCCTTAGCACCTGTGGAGCCCCTGTAGTCAGGCCTTAGAGGGCAGGAGAGCCAGTTCTAAAGAGATTGAACAGCTCTAAGAGGGATAAGAGAACATGGACATATCTTAGGAAGGGCCCGTTTTAACTGTGTTTTGCTAGTTAAGTATGTTCTTGATAGCCAACAGCAGAGAGAAAGCACATTGACTTAGGGGTCAAGAGACCTGGGCTTTTAGTCCCACCTCCTCCACTAGCAGTGTGACCTTGGATATGTCTTCTAATTTATCTGGGGCTCAGTTTCTTTGACTGTAGAATGTGAAAGGATTAGACTAAATGATTTTTCATGGCTTTCAGTTCTATAATGAAAATTCTCTAACTGCATATCATCAGCAAGAGTCTTTACATCCAACGTGTTGCTATAACTACCCCCCGACGAGCTACCAACCCGTGTTCCATTCCTAGGTAACAAACCTTGGCCAGGCCAAGGATGAGTCACAGCATTCACGGCTGCATTTTTGGTACTCACGGGATGCCTCTCTGAAAAGCTGTCCCAAGTGCCTGCTACAGGAGGAGGATATACCATGATAGCAAAGGAAGGTTACTGCTGTAAAAGTTGAAACTGCATGGATCAAAGGGCAGGCCTGCTGGGGTAAGGAACTCTCCTTGCAGCTCTGAGGATACTGAAATCTAGGATCCATATTCTTAGTCTCCCCCAACTCCTTTGAGGATCCTTTGAAAAGTCCTTCTCCCACAGATTGGAGCTGAATATAGTCTTCCTTGGGACAAATGCATTTGTCCATAGGACTCTTTCCCAAGATTGTTTTAGGCCCATTTCTGTACCTCACTCCTCAGACTGTTAGCCACAGACCCTTAGTCATTGCAGTTACTGCATAATTCCCTGTCTGCTCAAATAGCTGTCAAAAAAAAAAAAAAAGAAGGGTGTTAGGAAATTGGCTCCTCATCCTCTATTTCTGAAACAGCAACTTCCTCCGCAATTTCCTCTGAATGCATACCCAGGAAGCTGTTTTAAACAGCCTGAGTTGTGTCTTATGGCGCTAGGAAAGGGAGTAATTTCTTGCTTTTTCACCTGGTCCTAGCCAAGTCCCACCCTTTGCTCTTCTGCAGTTTTCTTTTGTATTGGGGGTATGGTGGTAAAGGAGAGGCAGGAGGAATGGATCTTTGGTGCCTAGAACTGTGAGTGGCAGTTTATAAGTGTGTGCCCATACATTTGTGCTGGCACACTGATACCCAGAAATGATGTATATACCCAGGAGGATCAAGAATTGGCCCTTAGCCAACTGCTGCAAAGTGGAGCCTGCTTCTCTTTCCCTCCTCAGTTCCAAAGAGTTCACACCCACTCAGTCCCAATTCCCTGCATTAGTATAAATACTAGCACTGAAGAAGTGCAGGGTCCTGATTCGTGCAGCCTCTCTGGACATTATTACTCGGTAAGCATCAGGAGACAGACACGTACCACGAAGACATGTTTGGATTATTTAGCACCCAGAGAACAGAAGCAACACTGCCTGTCGGAAATATAAGCCAAACTACATTATTACAGACCTCTGAAATCCAGGTCCCCCAGGGTCCTCGGGTAGAGCTGGTGCTGCCTGACCAGCAGCTTCTGCTGAGGTGGCATTTAACTTTTGGCCAGGTCCCAGGAGCTGAGGCTGACCCATTTCCCCTGCTTTTCCAGGGCACAGGGAATTTGGTTATACCCCCAACAAAGCCAGGGACTAACACAGTTAGCTTGTGGAAGGTGCACTAGAATCGGGGTGCTTTTATTTAAGCTAAGGAAAGGTTATTAACAGCTTTAGCATTTTCCCATACTTGAAAATAATTTAACATTTGTCTTTCCCCCATCATACCTCTACCCTCCCCTCCCCGCTTTTTTATTAAATAGAAATGATTGGCTCATAAGAATCTATAGGTTCAGGGTCTTATTCAATTTAACCCTTTGGGGACATTGAATTAAAAATTCAACAATATTTATTAAAATACAAAAATACACTTTTCTCACATTACAATCGGTGTTCTTTTGTTGGCAATTCCCCACCCCACCCCCACCCATACCACCCCCTTTCAAATCTGAACCCCTTATTTCCTTTTAAAGCTAAAGTAATAACTGAAAGAAGTTACATCATTAAATGGACCAGAATAACAGAGATCTCTGCCTTCCCCACCCACGCCCACCCTTTCTCTTTCACCTTCTCCTGAGGTGGCCTGGGAGAGGGAAGCTTCCCCTCAGTGTGCTCCATTCAACAGGACCCCATGTGGAACTCCATGTGTGCATGCGTGTCACTTGTAACTGTGGCTCTCAGAGCTTTTTTGTGAACCATCCTGGTTGGGAAAGGCTTCATTACTTTACATGAGCCTGTACCCTTTTCGTCTCTCCTTTTTTCTTTGCTACTCATGTTCTGCCCCCACCCCATCACCACAACCGGTTGACATCCGCTGTAATAGTCCCTAATGAATCAGCATTTAGAAAAGTCACCAAATCACAAGCATGAGAAAAGCTTCCACTCCCAAGCTCCCCACTTCAGGTTTCTCCTCCCTCTCCACCTTAAAACAAACAAAATGTTTTTAAAAATCATAAAATGCCGTCATTGTCTACAATCATTTGTCAGATTCCAGGAACAACAGGTGGACATGGCACAATGCTAATTTATGGCCTCCTGTGAATACATTCTCTCTGCTTTACCCTCCCTTCCCACCCCCCTGCTGCCGCACCCCTTCAGGGGCCTCCTCCTCCTGGGAAACCCTGAATAGACACATGCCTTGCAGAGTGGGTTAAGCCCAACTGCAGGAATCTGGTGCAATGTGAAAGCATTAAGCTGAGAGCTACGCCAGCTCCCATCCTTCTCTGCTCCTTCCTAAGCATTCTGTCAGGCAAGGCACACGTGTGTCCCAGTGCACAGACCCCCAAGACTTGTGCACATGGACAAAGACTCAGCCCCTTTAAGGGTTCATTTGAATTTTGGTGGTTTTCCTGCTTAAAATACATGTACAGATCTATCTTCCCCTTAGCCTCTGAAGAAAAATATTATTGCCACTAACATTTTGGCACAGTACAAATTCATGGTGCTTTTTTTTTGTATTTTTTAAATAAGATAATTCTGCAAAGACAGCTCTCGGCTTAAGAAAGATGCCTGTAGAAATTGGTATTCCTGTGTCCTATGAAGCATCTTCTAAAAAATGACAAGTTCAGTCTATCCCTCTTGCCCCCTCAGCAGCCCACATCCTACCTCTTTAGGGATGTTTGTTGTTTTAGTTTATTTTATCTCAGCAATTTCAACCTTATACCAGAAATCCCTTCTGGCAGCATAGCAAGTTAACTTGTGGCTTGTACCCCACAACATTCCCAAGATTCCCCCCCACCCCCTTTAAATAGAACTTACAAGTTAGAAAATACTTTTGTTTTGACTTTTTGTTTTTAAATTTTAATATAATCTGTTTTAACCAGCCCATAGATTTAATATATAAGCATATACAAGAAAAAGTCTCTCCCCACTCTGTACAAAAGTTGCTGTCTTTGTGTGCATTCTATTGCATTTTATAAGTTTTTTGGGGGAGGGGAGTCATATTTGAGTTTCCTGTACCTTGTCCTTGGTATGGGTCTGAATTATATAAGGTTCAGAGATAGTGGTGACTGTGGGGTGCAGAGAGTTCCCCAGGCTGTTTTCTGTCCAGTGGGCCCCATGTGCTGGTTTGTAGGTGTTGTAGTTAATATGGTCATGAATTGTGGGCAGCACTACTGCCCCCTCACCTGATACACCGGACGGAGCTGCTGTTGCTGCTGCCGATGTTGCTGCTGGGATGTCTTCGTCCACCTGGATAATCTCAACAGTCCGGGCGGCTGTGACTGTACTCCGCTGCTGGTGCCGCTTACGAAGTTTATAGAAGACAATCAACATGGCGGCAGCTAGCAGAGTCACTGCCACAAAGCAGCCAATTATGATCTTGGTGGTCTTCATGACTTCATCCAGACTGGTTTGCATCTTGTCAGTGGTGTCTGTCGCGGGTACTGCCACCTGCTTGGGAACACGGGTGGTCTGAATGAGCACCGTGGTAGAGGTGGTATATGCCGGCTGGTAACCAGTGGACGTGGTAGGAACAGGCTTGTACTTTCGCGTTGTGTCCTCAGGCGAGATCTCTGTGGTCTCCACTGTTACTGTGGTGAAGAAGCTGTAGTTGGAGGTGTTGAGCTCGGCCGTGCTCACATTTAGGTAGGCCGAGGCGTTGGAGTTTCCTGCCACATTGGTCACCATGCATGTGTATACCCCAGTGTCTGAAAGCAGCACGTGGGAAAAGTTCAAGGTGCCGTCGTTGAGGACAGAGATCCGTGGGTGGCGGGAGGCGTGGCTGAGCACTGTCCCATTGGGCAGCAACCACTTCACGGAGGACATAGGGGGAGTCCGACACTTAAGTTCTGCCATCCGACCCTCAGAAATATTGAGGTCTCGAGGTGCATCCATGATGAAGGGGGCAGAGCACTGGAAAGAGGCCTGGTCCACCTCCACGAGGTAGCGGCCTCGCATGTGCATGGGAGCATGACAGCGGCCACAGCAGGTGGAATTGGTGGGTATATACTCTCGAAGCCACCAGGCTAGCCACAGAATGTCACAATCACAGTTCCAAGGATTGTGGTGTAGGTGCAACTCCACCAGGTACCTCAGCGGGGTAAAGAGGTCATGGGGCAAAGAAGAGAGGTTATTGTGGGCCAAGTTGAGTTCCACAAGTGAAGCCAGCCCGTCAAAAGCATTCCGCTCAATCAGGCTGACCTGTGAGTTCATGACCCAGAGCTTCTTGAGGGAGCTCAGGCCATGGAAGGAGCCAGGCCTGATCTCAGGGAAGTGGTTCCCTGACATCTCCAGCTCCTCCAGCCCCACCAGGGGGGTGAGATTGGGCATGTCTTTAATGTTGCACATGCCCAAGTTCAGGTATTTGAGGTTGAACAGCCCCTCAAAAGCTCCCTCAGAGATATACTCCAGCTTCTTGAGCTCCCCCAAGTCCAGGCGCATGAGGGAGGGCACCCGGTTGAAGGCGTAAGAGGGGATGCTTTCGATGGGGTTGTTGCGAAGCCAGAGCTCCCGCAGCTTGGACAGGTATTCAAAGGCCCCGCTAGGGATGACTGTCAGCCAGTTGTCAAACAGCTCCAGGGTATTGAGGCTGGCCAGGCCATTGAAGGCCCCCACCTCAATCTGCCGGATGGAGTTCCTGCCCAACTGCAGGACCTCCAGGTGGTGGAGGTGGCGGAAGGTGTCGGCCTGGATCATCTGGATGTTGTTCTCCATTAGGTTGAGGTACCGGGTGTTGGAGGGAATACCCTGCGGGACCTCGGAGAGGCCCCGGCGGGTGCACACCACCTTGCTGAACTGGTTACTGCACGAGCAGACAGAGGGGCAGTTCTGGGGCCCGGCTGAGGCGGCAGCAGCGATGGCTGCACACAGAATCCACACTTGCGCCGTGAGGTAGACGACTGGGAGCAGGATGGCATTCCAGGTGTGGTGGTGCACAGTTACCTGCCACAAGAGCTTCATGGTGTGGCACGTTCATAATTCACCATCGCCTGGGATTTTGGCTCGGAAAGGAGAACCAGCCCTACCCCGGCTTAAGTGAGCTAGGAGCTCCTCTTTCCATCTGGAGAAGGAGGTGGGGAGGGGGCGATTAGAGAGACGGAGCGGATCGGCCGCAAAAATTCCTGCTAAACTCGAGCGGCCCCTCGTCTCCCAACCCACCCTCAAGGCAAGCCCTCCGAAAGCTACGACTCTCCCACACTGCAACCGTCCCCACCCAGTTCGCCGTCACCTACCTCGGAAGGAAGGCAGGAAAACACTGGTGTGGTGTCCTTAAGCTTTCTCCACGGGAGCTGGGCACCTCGTTCCCATTCCGACTTCTTAGTTTTAAATTAACAAAAGGGGAGTGGTGGGGGCGGGGAGGCAGAGGGGAGGGTTGAGGAGGGAAGGGGTGGGGTAGAACAAATGGTGCTTCTAGCTAAATCCGGGCCCTGCCGGCGAAGACGGCGGAGTTGAGGCCGCGCCTGGAGAGGCAAGGCCCGGGCACTGGCTAGCAGTGCCATTGCCCCCCCTTCCGGCCGAGAGCGGGCGCACAGCGTTTCCCGGCCTTTGTCTTGGACCCTGGCCACGGCTCGCTCCAGCCACGTGGAGAGGCGCTTCATCGCCAAAGTGCGCTCCGGCGGCCCGGCCGCTACCCGGCCGGCCGCCGGAGGGCGTGCCGGGGGGCGGCCCCGAAGCGCAGCCCTGCGCTCGATGCTGCGCTCCGCTGTCCCGCGTCGGGCCGCGCCGGCCGCGGCGCTGATTGCTGTTCGTGAGCCGCGGGGCGGCGAGGCTTAAGAGGTTGTTCGCGGCGCCGTTCGCCCTCCCAGACCACACCCCCTTTCTCTCGCCTCTTCTGGAGGGTGGAAGAGGGACAAAAACCCTGGGCTTCAGTTCTCCAGTCCGCCGGCTGCCGGCGCGCGGGGCGGCGATCCGTCAGGCGCCGAGGGCCAGCGGCGTGGCAGCTGCGCCCGGACCGTCGCGCTGGAGGAGCGCGAGGCGCCGCGGTCGCGCCTGCCACCACAGGGCCCGCTTCAGAGAGTCCGGGGCGGGCGCGCGTCCGGCGGCGCGGCCGCAGCCCCGGCGGCGCGCAACGCCGCCGCTGCCCGGCCCCCGTCGCGCCGCCGGCTCCGATTTGTGCGGAGGGAGCGAGTTCGCGCTTTGGCTCCCGGCGCCCTCATGCCGCCCGCCAGCGGACTGCTGCAGCGGCGTGAGGGAGGGTGGGGGTCGCGGCTGCGGGAAACGCTCCGGGCCCGGGAACATTAGTCCCCGCGGGCTAGCGCGACGGCGGGCAACAGCGGGCCTCTGTGCGCGGCGGGCCCACCGTCTCCCCTCGCGCGGCTCGCTGGTGTTGCAGGGCGGCAGCCACGCAGACTGCTCTCTCTCCTTTTTCCTTCAGTCAGAACGTGAATGTACTGCTGACGCATCTGTTCTGCGGCGAGATTAGCGTGATTGCAGTGGCCTTATGTATGAGGGGGCGCTGCTCCCCCTCCGCCGCTGCCTCGCTGGGGGTTACGCCGGCGCCTTCCAGCGCCCCGCCGCCGGCCGGCGCCGCGCAGCCCGCGCCTCCGTGCCGCCGTCTGTCTTCCTCCTTCATCGCTCCTCCTCTCCTCTTCTTCCCTGTCCCCCCTTCCCTTCCCGGGCCGCCTCCTCCCGCCCCCTCGTAGGACTGAGCGGAAGCGGTGGCCAGGGCGAGCGAGCTGGGTGAGGCGTCAAGTGAGGGGCCCGCGCGCCAAGTGCAGGCGTTCGCAGGCTATTTTGGGGCTGGTCGGAGGGAGCCGTTGGGTGGCCGGCTGATAGGCTGGAGCGGCGCGGGGGCTGCGGCGGGAGGAGAGCCGCTACCGCGCCCGCCCTTGGCCCGCACCCAGCGCCCCTGGCCTCTGGAGAGCGGGGCTCAGGGGCCCGCGGCCGCAGCGGGGCCGCTGCAGTTGGCCTGCCTCCCGCCCGGCCCGCGTCATCCTCACCCCCGCCGACTGCTGACGGGGCGCCTCGCCGCGCCGCCGGGGCCGTGGACTCGCGCTCGGAGTTCGGAACTGCGTGGTGGGGACTCGGGGGAGGGCGGTGGGGGCCACTAGGCGCCCAGGACCGAGAGCCCGGGCTTCGCTGCTGCACTGCCGCCGGCCCCTCTTTCGCTCTGCCTCACCCCTCTTGGGTTCTCACTGGGGCTTTAAATGAGAGTTTCCTTAATGAGGGTTGCGGGGGCGGGAAACAGTGGCAGGAATGACCAAGTGCGACGAGCTGGGGAATGACAACCTGGGACAGCACAGAGGCCGGCAGGAAGGATTGAGGTGAACTCCCGGAGCCCACGACACAGTCCATTCATTCATGGAGCTGCAGCCGCGGTTTCTCAGTCTTCGCTGGCCGGAGTCGCCCCTTGCCGCTGTGCCCAGAGAACTGGGGGAAGGGAGGCGGGCGGCTGAGCCCCCTACCCGGTGAGCTCGCCAGCCCCTCCTTGGCTAGGACTCTCTGAAAAGAACTGCGTAGCAGCCAGGGGTAGCGATTGGGAGTGGGGGTGGAATTCTTGCTCCTATTTCTGGTAGGAGACCCTAAGGCATTTGACAGACTAGTGTAGGAGAACAGGACTAGGTCAGCTTTTTCCCACCCCCCTGAAAAAAGACTGCCCCTTTCTCTGCCGACTGTGGGTGGGGCAATCTGTAGCTGAGCCCTGGGAAGCCGGTCCAGTAGAATATAACATGGTTTAATATCCCTTCCCTTCAAGAGCTGCCTCCATACTCCTCATCCCCCACCCCTCTCCCAGTGTGATTTCTGGCAGGCTCGCTAGATAAACCCTCATCACCTGCACGTGGGCTGTTGCTTCAGAATGAGGAGGTCCTAGATTTCTCAGCTCTCTGGTTTCTACCACACCCATTTCTTAGTATTGTCTTCTGCCCAGTAACCTGAACCTCATTACGCCATGGAATACTTGAAGTCCTGGAAACGGTTCCTTTGTAAGCAAGTTGGAGTCCCCATTCTTCACCAAGACCTTTCTGTTATCGTTTGCTGTCAAATAATAACCTTGATAGTTTCTATTTATTGAACCCTTACTCTGTCTGTATTCCACTGTTAATATTCCCAGCAACCCTATTATTAATTTTATATGGGTCAAACATGTTGCCTCGGGTCACTAGTAAGTGATAGTGGATTTGAGCCTCAGCATGTCTCAGATGTCAATGAACTTGGGTGTGGAAGTGATTTCCCCAAAGTATTCTCCCAGTGGGATGAGAACTCAGGTTTCATTCATCCACTTCAATCGTCATTTACTGGAATGCTTATCTACTATGTGCCATCCACCATACCAAGTACTTGTATCTGTTCTTGTTTAATCTTCATTTACCCAGTGAAAGTAATTGCCACACTTGTCTCCATTTCATAGATGGAGGGCACTTAGCTCAGGCAGGCAAATAACTTGCCCAAGGTCATATACTAGAAAATGACAGAGCCAACCTTTCCATTCAGCCTTCAAACCGTGAGTCCGATGTTTTTATCACTAACAAGAATGCCCGCTGAGTCCACTCTGCATAGAGTAAATGGTGGAGGCAAGTGGAGGGGGGAGGAGGGAGAGACTGTAGGAAAGTTCAGTTAAGGACGTGTCAGAGAAGTAAGATGAAGGGTAGGAGATGGGCTAAGAAAATGAACTCTCATCAAGAAGAGTAAGGGAGACATGGAGGTAAGTCAAACCCTGATACTAGGGTTTAGTTCCATCTGGGCTCCTTAGCAGCCCTTTTTATGTCTTGATTGAAACCCCATCTGCATATCTTCAGTCTCAAGCAGGACACTACCATCTAGTAGACTCAAATGTGAACCTAGCCTGACAGGACTGCAGAGGACACTCAGACTTTCTGGTGAAAGGTTCTCTTCCTTTATAGCTGGCACCAACCTAGTAGAGTCGTCTGTTGCCTGAGGAGACCCCTGGCCAGGGTCTGGATGGCAACGATTAAGTATGACTATCCCTCCTTCCTCAGGCAACAGGGGCTCTGCCTGGGCTGGTCCCCTGCTACTGTGGGCAAACTCAAACCCTGTCTGTTCAGCTCCAGGCTCCACAGATGAAAGCTGCTGCCCTGCACTGTAAAGGTGGATGAAAGTGGGGGCCGATTTGGGTCAGGCCAGTACTTAGTAATGAGGTTGTCTCTCAGTAAATATTTGTGACTGCCATCCATGAAGGTGACTATGCCCAAGCTCTGTCGAGCTCTACACCAGGCTGCTTTGCCCCTGTAAGCCAACTGGGCCAGGAAAGCACCACTGAACCTACTAACTGGACTACAGAGGAGGCTGTGGGGCCATCGTTGCACAGAGCCCTTCTGAGCTGTAAGTGGGACTGCAGCCTCTCATTTTGGTAACCCAAGTACCATCTAGCCATGGCTTCTTGCCCCTCACAGCCCCTGGCTCTGACTGCTTCTTGGATTTGGAATGGTGCCACCAAGGAATAAGAAGGGAAGAAGCCTACTTAAACCCTAAGAGAAAGAGACACTGGATTCAGATTGTTTTCACTTGCAGTTTCACACAGGGAGACTCCTATGATAAAGCCAGAGAGAGCTAAAAAAGCCAGCAGTGATTGGGCAAGGCCTGTGTCAGTAACCTGGTATTGTAGAATGAGCCCTGTGCTAAGTTTGGGATACCTGAGTTCTAGTCCCCTTTCTGCCACTGATTAGACATGTGACAAACCTTAAAATAGCTCTAAACATCGGTTTTTCCATTTATAAAATCAAGGAAATGGATTAGAAAGTTTCTTACCATTCTCTTAGTCCATGATTCCTGCCCCATCTCAGATATGTAGTTCTATGAAGAAGGTTGATCCTTTGGGATTGTAGCCAAGTCTTGGAAATGGGCCACAAACTTAAGTGAGAATGCTTTTGTCATTTAATCTAGAGATGCACAGTGCCTTACCTTGCCGAGCAGAGCAAATCGGACTGTGTTTTCCCAGCTACTAAAAAGACACACAGATCACAGAATGTTAAGCTAAAATGGACCTTGGAGATTATCTGGATTTAATCTCTCACTTTACAGATGTCACTAATGAAGCTCAGAGAGGCACAGTGACTTACCTAAAGCTACATGACTAATTAGTATCAGAGACTATCCTTTCTGACCTCAGTTCCTCAGTCAAAATGACAATGTATGGCTAATTGGCTTTTAAACCTGGGCCTTGAAGATATTTCCAAATACCTGTCTTCTGTGGGCTTGTATGCCGGTGCAACTATACTTTGCTGGATTGGGATAAAGAAGAGTCTTCAATAGCACCTGTCTGCACTTCCTAGTGACTTTGGGTCCCCAATAGAAAATGAGAGAAATGGTCATCTAGAGGACCCAGGACTGTCCCACCCAGCCAGGATAATTGGGTTCCTAGTAAAGCCCAGGGCTAGACCACTCCCCAAACCTGATATGCATCCCTGAGGCATTATCCTGAGCAGCCACTAGATGTCCATAATGCCTCATAGGGTGTTCCAGGAGTGAGTAGTCTTTGACTGGGTATCATTTTGCCACCAAATAGGCTTTGGGGCCCCTTTTAAGGGTAGGTCGGTCCATCAGTGGTAGGAACAGAACCGGAGCAAAGACATAGAAGGAATTTGGGAAACTAGAAAGAAAAAAGTAGTATGGAAATTGCCCTCCACAAAGGGAAGGAAAGATATCAATTGGTGAATCAGTAATAATAAAAAGTAGGAATGGTCTACATGGAAATAGTCACTGCCTTCTTTCCAAGGTAATGAACACGTGTGTGTGTGTGTGTGTGTCTGTCTGTCTTAGTTCCACCCACGTGTGCAAACACCCATCAGGGACAACTAGCCATGAATTTTCTGTTTAATAAGTAAATTCAGAATTGCAAAAGGAAGGTTATTTTTCTTGCCTGTGATCCCATAGTGAGGCTGGCTGTGCCATTACTACCCACAGTCATAAAGGGAATGGATTTTATTCCTGGAGCCTGATGATTCAAGGCAAGACAGCTGTTCTAGAGTTACCCACTCTTCTGAGTGTGCTTAGAATCTTTTCCCCCAAGGACTGAGCTCTTTAAGGAAGTCAGAAGGGAGTGGACAGTAAAAGATAAAAAAGCATTCTCCCTCCAGGTCCCATCAAGAGCAATTTTTTAAAACCTTGGCTAAGAAAAGACACACTGCTTAATACAAATGGTAAAGAGCTATAGAATGGAAAGGCCTTTCCCACTCCTCTGAGTTTCCAGGGCTTACAGTTTCTTTGTGGGCTGTCAGGTTCGCGTGATGGGGAAAACCTCCCAGCTAGCACTCTGCCTCCTCTTTTGGAGTAGTTTGCACGGGTTCTAGCCACAGTCACTTACATGCTCAAATTGAAAAGAGAGGTTCAGCCGGGAGTCTTGAAAATGCACTTCTGCAGGTACACTGGCCCATTCCAGGCCCTTGTGACTTTTCCTCTTTAGTTGCCCGTGTATAGCAGTAACAGTGGTTTTAATAGCAACATTTACTGCAGCGTTGATAGGTACTTGGTACTGGGTTAAGTTACACAGATTTACTCCTCACAACAGCTCTGTGAGATGAGTACCATCAGATTTCCCCATTTTGCAGATGAATTTAAGAAGTGTTCTCAGGATCACAGAACTGATGAGTGACTAAATTTGTTTCTTGAGGCTGCCATAACAAATCACCACATAGTTGGTGCAGGGCTGCACTCCCTCCAGAGGTCCTAGGAGAGAATCATTCCTTGCCTCTTGCCCCTGCCAGCTTCTGGTGGCTGTCAGCATTCCTTGATTTATAGCTGTATCACTTCATTCTCGGCCTCCATGGTCACACTGCCTTCTCCTTTTCTGTCTGCCTCTCTCCTCTTGGTGACTTATAAGGACACCTGTCATCGGATTTAGGGCCTACCTGGATAATCCAGGATGATCTCCTTATCTCAAGATTCTTAATTTAAATGGGTCTTTGCAGACATAATTTTCAAATAGGTTAAGTGTCGCAGGGTTCTGGGAATGAGGAGGTACCTGTATTTTTCTGGGGGCTCATTCAGCCCATTACAGTGATAGAGCCAGGTTTCAGTCTCAGTGTAGAGCCCAAACTCAACCACTGTGATGCTGTGATGTGCCATTTAAGAGGAACGGGAAAGGGACAATGCATCTGATAACCAACAGGTGACTCTTCCACACACCTGTGCCTGTGAAGGGTAGGGGAGCCAAACAGGAGTTGTGTGGCTGTTGAGTCTTCCCACTGGGAAGGGAGAGAGTCTCTCAATCAGGAAACATCACATGAGCCGAGAGAAGGGAGCAGGCTGACAAGACACACTCAGGAGAAATCTCTCTTATTTTCTGTTTCTTTCTGATTCCATTCTTAATGGTTTTCTCACTTTCCCTTTACATTATCTCTAGATTTTATCCCAAAGATACTGGAACACTTAAGCATTTACCAGTAGAAACACCAAAAGTACCTCCTGCGTTGCCACCAAATTTGGCTCCACTGTATCTAATTCTTAGAGATTTTGAGCTTCATGTTCATTGGAGATTAAGGGATACCTCCAGATCAGGGCCAGCAGGTACAGATGTGGAACTAAGAGCTGTGGATAGAGAGACTTCCCAGGCATCTCAAATATAAATGTGATCATTAATCCATGCCTATGCTTACAATTAGCCTCTTCACAGACACACAGTGTATTCTTAAAATTATTCAGATTTTGGTTGGAGGAAACAAAACTATTTTTTCCCAAATGGACTAATACAAAATTTGCCACATAAGAGCACATGCATGTCTGTGTGTGTGGATGCTAGTGGGCATTGTAGCGTACTGGTAGGTGCAAAGCACCTCTGGAGTCAAACAGACCTGAGTTTAAACCCCAGTTCTGCCTCTTACATACCATGTATATATAAGTTAGTTGTTTAAGCCCCTGATTCTTCACATGTAAAGTGGTATTAATAACTTTTTTCATGGTATTGTTGAACTAGAAGCAAGTAAAGGAAATCTTAATCTCAGCAAATAGTGATGGTGGTATCATCTATTATTTTCTTATGTGGAAACCAGTATAGAAGAGGCTGTCTTGTTCAAAGTCAGTTATTGAGGGAATTATTTTCTTCTAGATACCTGCTCTTGTTATTGCACCTAATTTATAACTTTCAATTCTTCATTTAAGGTATGAGATGTTTTTCATTGTTTGTTTTTAACAGTTACTGGGTGGGGTTGTTGGTTTTTTTTTAATTTTGAGGTAATTTTAGACTTACAGACAGGTCAAAAATAGTACTGAGTTCCCATATGTGCTTCACCCAGCTTTCTCTTATGTGAGTTAATATATTACATAACCACAGAACATTTATTCAAAACTAAGAAATTAATCTATTCAAGACATAGATTTTTACACTTGCCCTCTTCAGGCTCTTCTCCATAGCAACCAAAGTGATCTTTGTGACAGTAGATCAGATTATGTTATTGATTTGCTTAAAATGCCCCAGTGTCTTCCTCTCATAGTTTGAGTAACAACCATACTGCTTCCCATGGCCCACAGGCCCTAAGCCTTTGTTGCTGCCTGCACCTCTGCCCTCAGGTTTTATTGTCTTCCTCCTCATTCCCTGCACTTCAGTTCTACTGGTCTTCTTTCTCTTCCTGGAATACTCTTATGTGGTTCTCCCCGTTAAAGCCTTTACTCTTTCTTCAACCTAAAATGTTCCCCCACATCTTCAGGTGGCTGTCCTGTCCAGAGTAGCCCCACTCATCACAGTCATATCACCCAGCTTTATTTGTCTCATTTTATTTTCCATTATCTGAAATTGTCTTGTTTATGGGCTGTATATTATGCATCCCCACAAAAACAGAGGCCCCTCCATCTTGTTTCCAATACCTAGACCATAGCAGTGAGTTTATTATTTCAGAGGGATGAGGACTGTTTTTGCTGTCCCATGTGGGTAAGAGCTCAGGCCTTCCTAATTTTATCGATAGCCCTAGCCCTACCCTGCTCTACTTACATTCTTTGAAGCAGCAGGTAAAAAATTGCTAGCCTGATTTTTTTTTTAATACTAGAAAAATGAGGGAGAATCCTAGTGACCTTAAGGTGTCTCCAGTTCTCAATTTTTAGAATTCCTAGCCCTTTGCTGGCAGATTTATGAAGGAGAGTTTTATGGATGTACCATAAAGGCTCACAGGTTATTGGCAGTTGTGAATATGTGAGGAGTGACCATTGGTGCACAAATACACGTTATCTGTGCTCATGTACACATAAGCCTGTCATTTTCAAATTGGCTAAAGTGCATTTTCTCCAAAGGGAGTGGGGGCTGTTGAGCCTGAAATAGGGAACACCAGGACAGTAAGATCAAATGCTTTGAAAATGGCTGTGCCAACGCTTTCTGCTAATTAAAGAATGTTAGGACAATCACCACTAGCAGCAGTAAAGGGCGCCCCATTACCTCGCTTTATGGAGAGCTGGGTAAATTTAAAGGCAGCTATAAATATCCCACTGAGTGCCAGAACTGTAGGACAGTCTGCAGGTACCTGCTGGGCGAGGAGAGGAGCCCAGAGCTTCTGGTCCGCTCTGTCCAGGGCCCACATCTCTGTTACCTGTCAGTCCCCAAATTTTGCTTGACTGAAGAACAATTCCATCAACAAACCCTTAATTTAAAAACACTCGGAGAGACAGCAAACAGCTGTGTGTTGAGTCTGTCTGGGAGCCCAGACCACCTGGGTCCTTCTCCAGCTTTGTCAGTGACTTTCTTTTCCTTTTGCCTGGATGGAAGATGTTTCTTCATGTTGTGATTTTGTTTCCTTGAAACATGAGGTGTGTCACAGAAATTAAAAAAAAAAAAAAAATCCAGGTGCAGTGGCTTATGCCTGTAATCCCAGCACTTTGGGAGGCCAAAGTGGGGGAATCGCTTCGCTTGAGCCTGGGAGGAGGAGGTTGTAGTGAGCCGAGATTGCACCACTCACTCCAACTCTGGTCATCAAACAGAGCAAGGTCCTATCTTAAAAAAAAAAAAAAAAAAGTGACATGGTTTAAGACCTTTCTCCTGGGAATATTCTAGAGCCCCTTAGCTGAGCAAACTCTGTGTTCCAGAGAAAATTTTAGCACCTGTAAAGTGGGAACAAAATGGGAACATACTTTTTATACTTAGCCTACAGAATTTCTGACTCAATTAAAGATTTTTACTAAGCTTGGAACTTTCTCCATGTTTTAAATCTATTCAATTTGGCTTGAAACCTATTATGTCCTTTTCTGGGGTTTCTTCTTGTATCTCTTCCATGGCCTCCAAGCTATTCTAATCCGTTGGTTTGTAGAGTGGTGCCACATTGGCACTGCCTCCTCTGTACCACCTTTCTTGATCTATTGTTCATTTTCTTTAGATATCAGCATCTGTGGCCATCAAGTTGCCTTGCACAGTTTGCTAATTGTTTTCGATTGTATGCCTCCAGCTTGAGCTGTGGTTAGGATTTTCCTGTTGTAATAGTCCACTCAATACTGGCCTAGTAGCATGAGTTCCTTGGCTTGTTCATTTGTCTCATCTAAGGAGTTCCAGGGAGATGATTACAGGACCCATAATAGAAATGTGGGCTTACGGGACCCATAATAGAAATGTGGGCTTGAACTTTGTCTCTCTGTAACTGGTACTCTTCATCCCACCCCTTCCCATCTTTGAGCAAAAGGACAAGCACTTTACTTTAAAAGCGGAGGGGGCTCCAGTGCAGGGGCTTCTGTCTATAATCCTAGCACTATAGGAGGTCGAGGCTGGAGGATCACTTGAGCCCAGGAGTTTGAGATTAGCCTGGGCAATATAGTGAGACCCCCTATCTCTAAAATAATAACAATTTAAAAAATCAGAAGTAGAGGGGAGTGCAGCATTGGGAACACCAGGAGACCAGCCCAGCGCCCACACCACTGGCTTCCCCATGAGTCATCAGACAACCAGTGGGTGAATTGGCTAACACCCAGGTTCCTGGATGCTGCATTCCTTTTTTATTATGACTTGAATTTCTTCAGGAGTTAGATCTATCGAGCCTCCAATCTGCTCTTGCTCCATGTTTTTAGATGCAACTCTATCTGCAAGTGCTTCCAGTGGAAAATCACCTTTATATCTAGAGGAATTGGGGATAGGTGAATATGATCTAAAGGTGCTAGAACTCTCAGCTCCTCTATCAGATTTAGAAGGGACTGAGAATTTCCCCAGTTTGTTGGTTGGCTAAATGGTCTATTCATATACTACATACTCTCTCACATTTACGTACTGAGTTTCTCTCATACAGCTCTGAAGTTGGCTAGAACTGACAGGTAGATTTGTTTGCTTATTTCTTTTTAACCATGGGTAACACGACCACCTTGAAACTTGTTCTGCCTTATCCCAACACCACTCCAAGCCATGAATCCCCATCTTTCAATGTTTGCCTCACTACCAGCCAAGAATGCTAAGCAGGGTGTTCTGGGGAACCTTTCATCTTGGTCTACTTTAAACTATTTCTCTGATGAACACCAGACTGAAATGGCTCTGATTCTGATGGGGAGTGCTAAATCCCCAGCCTTTGTGGAACTACCAGCTGGGGATCTGAGGGGTCTCCTACCATGATGCCTAGACACTGGCAGCCTGGCTAGAAGAGCTCTCATTCTCTATCACTTTCTTGGTGACTAGGGACAGTTTGTATGGCAGCCCAGTAAGGCTACTTGATTTGTATTCAGTGCACAAACCCTGAAAAAAAAAACCCGTGAGGAGCCCTGCCAGCCAGCAACTCTGAGAGGATGCTTTGTGTGAGTGAGCAGTATCTGAGATGGACAGGGACTCTCCGCCTTCCCTTGAAAACAGCCTCTCTGGCCCAGCAACTTATTGGTGCTTTGGATCTGGCACAGAGCTCCTGGGGATCCCTCCCCAAGAGGAGACCATCTTGGGATCCCATATGCATTGAGCAACTTACACCCCATCCTTCCTGCCCTGGCTTCTGGCAGTCAGCCTCCATGAGCCAGTCAGCAAGATCCATTCAAGGTGGTGCCCATGTACGTAAGAGAGACAGTAAGTGGAAAAGGGGGAAGATGAACATGAACAGACCAACTGGCCAACAAACTGGGGATGTTGTCATTCTTCTCAGACGCCTACGAAGGCTGTAGCTTCTGCTCAGCACTGCTGCCCTTCCTGCCAGACTGGTCCTTCCCTCTGTCCCCAAGCAAGAGCTATGGTACCCTGAACCTGTTTGATTTCCTAACCCATTAAAGCTTTCTTTTGCTTCTATTATCTGAAAAGGGGCAGAAATAAGAATTCTGCTCCAGAACATCTGGTAGCTGCAAGGTAAAATTCTTTATCAAATTGAGACCAAGAGGTGTTCCTGCCTGATAGGAGACCAGGCCTGTCAGCACCACCACCAACCCTGTCCTGTTTTTAATGCCACTGGAGGAGTTGGCTCCTGCCAGCTGCTATCTGAGTCTGTCTCTTTTAAAGCGTTATTCGTTATTAATGAGTTTTCTAAACACATAACCTTGACTCACTTGCTTAGGTGAACAAGACCATTCTCATATGTACTGTTTTATGTGAAGGAAAAGAATTAAGTGGGTATTGAAGAACTTTCTGAGGGCTCACGCATACTTGAGAACCTAGGAGACAGCATCACTGGCACATGAATGGCAGGCTGGGCTTAGTCTTCGCCCCCTAAACATCTCCATCTTAGGCCACATCTCTTTGTGGGAAAAGCCAAAGAGGGTGGCTGAAGTTTGTTTAATCAGGTGCCCATCTCAGAGGTTACACCAGTTCTCGCCTCTCATATTTAAGTGATGCTGGTTTCTTTTAATACCAGCCTCATCTTTGTCAAATTAAAACCCTGCTTGTATCTTGTTTGCCCTAATTATTTTGAATTTAGTCCATCATCAATAATATATATGTCATAAGGCCAAGGCGGGCAGATTACTTGAGGTCAGGAGTTCGAGACCAGCTTGGCCAACATCTGTAATTCCAGCTGTGCATCTGTAATCCCAGCTACTTGGGAGGCTAAGGTGGGAGAATCACTTGAACCCCAGAAGCAGAGGCTGCAGTGAGCTGAGATTGTGCCACTGCATCTAGCTGGGTGACAAAGGGAGACTCCGTCTCAAAAGAAAAAAAATTGTTTTGTATATATAAATTTATATATCTGAAATATATAAATAGTGGTGTTGACAGGCCTTGTCTCTTATCAGGCAGGAACACCTCTTGGTCTCAATTTGATAAAGAATTTTACCTTGCAGCTACCAGATGTTCAGGAGCAGGATTCTTATCTCTGCCCCTTTTCAGATTACATCTCTTTATATATATATTTATATATGTGTGTGTGTGTATATGTGTATATATACACACACATATAATAAACATGGCAACACTTAGAGTGTCTATTAAATAGGACAATGTAACCAAACAAATATTTTTCTTCCATTTTATTTTAGAAGCCTTTAGAAAAGGGATAGTGCAGAGAGAAGGGTTGTGGGCCTGAGAGAGGCTGTGTCTGGGGACAGAAGGTAGCAGAGTGGGAATAAAGATGGAGCCCCAGCCAAGGACTTTACCCTAGACTCATTGCTTTCAGATCCGGGTATGTGGAGGAGAAGAAACCCCAAGGAAATGTTTCCATTTGGCTGAAGGAGAGTTTTCTCCAGACCCACCTCCTATCTTAAGTGTCCTGTCGCCACACTTGGGCAAATGGCACTTGTGGTTTGTGTGTTATCATTTCTGTACTCGGTGTGGTCAAGGAGCTTTGCAGCCCTGACATGTAGCACAGAAAGATTTATTCAGGCCGCATCCACAAAGGGACAGACAGACTCCTAAAGAATCAGGCTTTGTAGACAAATGCAGCCCTGCCTGATTTCCAGAGACCTTTGTCCCCTGGGATAGGTTGGGTGAGCAGAAAATCTGAAACCAATGGCTAGAAAACTGTTTACCACAGAATTTCCTGTATGGGTCCCATACGTGTACAACACACCTTGAAAATTTTTTCTTCCTTGCTCTTACCTTGCTGAAATCATTCATTGCTTTTACAACAAAGAAAATAATCAAAAGCATTGTAGAATAAAAAAGGCAGCTCATCTTCTTCTCCCCTCTTCCCCCCCCCGTCTGGCCCCACCACACACCACACATACACACACACCTTTTATCCCTCTTCTCATTCCTACTCCTAAACAACTTAAGGATCTTCAAGTTTAGCCATTTTTTTGAAATGGCTTTGCTCTCATCCCTGCGAGGCTTGCTAACAGCCTTTCTCATTTCAGCTACTTTATTTTTCCAGATTAGTTTCATATGGAGTGGGGGAAGGAACCATACTCTATCCTTTTCTTGTGTTGATGGATCGTGTCAGTTGTACTACATTTTGTCTTCTGAGGCCTGCTAATGCCATTTGAGTTTCGTAAATCCTTATTTGTTGCAAACTCCATTTGTGTTCCTGCGGTTTAGCTCCCCGATTATAGATAGCAGAGATCTATAGGTCTGTCTGATGCCTTTCCAAGCTTTGTATCATGATTATGCTATGAATTTGAGCGAAGTTTGCACATAGATAACATGGAAATAAAGGCAGATACGGTGCTGATGGGGAGAAAAAAGCAAAAGGAGTCTTCAAAAATTGGAGTAGTTATCAGGCACAGATATTTGGATCAGAACAGTAAGAGACCTGAAACACCAACTTTCTGTTTCTTGACTTCACAGCTGTTGCTGGGCTGGGCCTGTTCCTCTTTTCCAGAACGTTTTTTCCATGCGACCCTGACTGTGCCTTCTCCCCACCCACCAATGGCGGCCCCCAGAATAGAGTCTAAAGCCATGCTCAGCCTCTGGGTGGGCATCCTTTGCTAAGAGCTCTTCTGTCATCAGCAGTCCCTATGGCCTCTATCCTGTCAGTTCTATTAGAAGCTCTTCTGAGTCTACATCGGGAGCCTGAGAGACCTAGGAATAAAGGACAGAGATGGGTTGAGCCGAGCAACCCATGCCTCCAACCGGTGACACAAATATTAGGGGGATTCATGCCACTATTTTTTCTGAAGTGGAAAAGACATATTAACTATGTAAGAACTCATGGGTCACTTTAGGCTATATATATGTGTTATCTGGCGCACTGGTGTAGGAGCAGCTTAATCAGATTATATCTCTCACATAAAAAGGCAGTCCCTAAGTAGACAGCCTCCAGGGGAGGGGTGGTTGGTTTGACTAGATACGCCCCGTGTCAGAATCAGGCACCTTGGGTTCTTTCCTCTTTCTATCCTGCCTTCTCTCCCCGTGACCGCAGGTACCTTACTGGTGGCAAGATGATTGCCATAGCTCAGGCATGCATGCTCATACACCAATCTCAAAGCAGGAAAAGCATAGTTTTTGTTTTGTGCCTTTTTAACAGTTAAAAAAAAAAAAAAAAAAAAAAAAAACCTTCACGCCACAAGCGTCTGAGCTGACTTTTACGTCTGATAGCCAGATCTGGATGACACATCCACTCCTAACCACTATGTGAAACAGGAAAGGAAACCTCTTTTCCCCACCCAATGATTGGCTGAGACTAGGATTTGGAGGGCATGAATTTGGATGTGAAAAAGTTGACCTTTTTTCTTTTTTTTTTTGGCTGAAACCAGGGTCTTGCTCTATCACCTAGGCTGAAGTACAGTGGCACAGTCATGGCTCACTGGAGCCTCAAACTCCTGAGCTAAAGCAATCCTCCCACCTCAGCCTCCTGCCTAGCTGAGACTACAGATGTGTGCCACCATGCCAGGCTAATTGTTTTTATTTTTTCTAGAGATGGAATCCTGCTATGTTGCCCATACCAGGTTTTTTGGGTGTTTTGTTTTTTTTTTTTTTTTTTTTTTTTGAGACAGGATCTCACTCACTCCGTCACCCAGGCCAGAGTGCAGTGGCATGATCTCAGCTCACTGCAACCTCCACCTCCCGAGTTCAAGTGATTCCTGCCTCAGCCTCGCAAGTAGCTGGGATTACAGACATGCACCACCACACCAGCTCATTTTTATATTTTTAGTAGAGATGGGGTGTCAGCATGTTGACCAGGCTAGTCTCAAACTCCTAACCTCAGGTGATCTACCCGCCTTAACCTCCCAAAGTGCTGGGATTACAGATGTGAGCCAGTGTGCCCTGCCTCCCATGCTGGTTTTGAAGTTCCATCCTCAAGCAGTCCTCCTGCCTCAGCCTCCCTAAGTGCTGGGATTACAGGCATGAGCCACAGCAGCTAGCGTGTGTCTTTATTTGTGTTAACTGCTGAGATTTACTATTTCCTTTGAATAATTAAGCAGCAAATCCAAGTAAAACTAATTTATCTATTACTTCATCACCAATAGAAATAAAGAATATATTCATATCATATTACAGTAATTATAGGAATTTCAGAATATTGTTTACTTTTATCACTTCTTTGAAACTACAGTAGTTTTTAGAGCTGATGTTAGATCTCTTAGTGTATTATTGATAAAGAAACACATGTACTTATCCTGATTTCGATGGGTTTTTATAAATATTTTCATAATTTTCACTATAATTGGTTTCCTTTGCAATCCTGAATATTTCATGTATGTAAAAAGATTATTATAATTTAAAGGAGTCCATAGGCTATGCTCAACTGCCAGAGGGGTCCATGGCAAAGAAAATAATTTACACCAGTCAGCATTTTCCAGAGTCACATACGAGAAAAAAGGATGGGCACCTGCCAGCAGGGAAGAGGTAGAAATGGCTGTTGATCAGGCAACCAGTGGACCTTTCCACAGTGAGTGCCTGTGGACTCAGGCAGCCTAAGTGCCGCTCAGTGGTCCCTTCCCTGCTATTGCCCAGCTTCATTTACAGCAGGATCTTCCAAACTTCAGATATTTTTATACCATGCCGGTGCGTTAGCCAAATCCAGGTACCACCTATTATTTCCTTAATATTTTTCTTTAAATCACTGTTCTTTCTGAAATCTCTTTCTTAAAGGAAGCTTTATTAAATGGAAAAATACCACTTACCATAAATGAAAGGAAATCTTAAAAATAAACACATAGAATACAGAACAGTGTTAGTGAATTCTGGCTAAATCCTATTTGCCTGTAAGGCTCTGCTCCTCTTTTGTAAAAGAAATAACTAAAGACGGATTAACTACAAACTGAGACTTTCTCCTTAACATAATCAGAATTGAGAGATCTTTGAGAAGGGTATAACTTAGTTTGTGGTTCCCATTTTGTGCCCTGTCATTGACCCAGCTAAAATAATTCGGTCCCTGGGCAGGTTTAAGATAGACTCCTTGTCTTACAGACTAGTGACCCACCTACAAAGGAAATGAGTTTTGTATGACTTATTGTTTGTGAACCTGCATTTTTTTTTTTTTTTTGGAGACGGAATTTCGCTCTTACTGCCCAGGCTGGAGTGCAATGGTGCAATCGTGACTCACAGCAACCTCTTCCTCCTGAGCTCAAGCAATTCTCCTGCCTCAGCCTTCCAAGTAGCTGGGATTACAGGCATGCACCACTACGCCCAGCTAATTTTGTATTTCTAGTAGAGACGGGGTTTCTCCATGTTAGTCAGGCTGGTCTCGAACTCCTGACCTCAGGTGATCCGCCCGCCTTGGCCTCCCAAAGTGCTGGGATTACAGGCGTGAGCCACTGCGCCCGGCCGCATCATCTCTTAATGATTGTTTCCTGCATGTTGTAAGAGCTCACAAACCATGTTTTAGTAACTAGTTCTGGAGTTTGGTCTGGGACACACTTAAGGCCTTCTTACCTGTGGTTCGTGGAATTCACTGTCTTTTTGCTCCTTTTTCCCCGTGTTTTAAAGCTCAGGGTAGCATTTGGCTGTCTTCATCCTGACAGCTTTTCTTCTGTTCTCTGTGATTCCTGAAAGCATACAGACTGTAATCCAGCAACTATTGGTTAGTTGATTAGGCTTGATATTACTCAGTGGGGACTTTAAGGAGGAAGACATTGGTCTTAACTCTGTGGCAGAAGAGACAGCCACTCTTGGCATAGCCCCAGAGTGCAAAAATAGGCAAACTAGTTGAGTGAAGGGCCTAGAAGTCAACTGGCAGAGGGCTGCACCAGAGCAGTTTAGGCCCTGGTCCCAGCAGGATGGGAACATGTGGGTGGCGATAGAACTGAGATGCAACCTCAAGATGCAAAGCCAGGATTAGAATCGGGTGTTTGAGAGTTGGAAGGCAGCTATCTAATTCGTTTGTTTGTTCGTTCGTTCGTTCTTTCGTTTGTTTGTTTGAGACAGCGTCTCACTCTGTCGCCTAGGATAGAGTGCAGTGCTACGATCTCAGCTCACCCCAACTGCCTCTGGGGTTCAAGCGATTCTCGTGCCTCAGCTTCCCAAGCAGCTAGGATTACAGGTGCCTGCCACCACACCCAGCTAATTTTTGTATTTTTAGTAGAGACAGGGTTTCACCATGTTGGCCAGACTGGTCTCAAACTCCTGACCTCAAGTCCGCTCACCTTGGCCTCCCGAAGTGCTGGGATTACAGGCGTGAGCCACTGCACCTGGCCCAAAGGACAGAGATCTAATTCCATCCCCCATCTGGAGATGAAGCAGCATAAACCCGGAGAAGTTAAGTGGCTACCATAAAGTCACACTGGCGTAAAGGAGTGGCAGAGCTGAGATCTGCCCTGAGCTATTTCCACAGATTATATGAAGTCAGGGGAAATACAGTACACTCCATGCTTCTGTCCACAACGTTAAAATCCATCTGGGGTCACTCTCCTGCCTTCTCCTATACTTTTCTTTTCTGTCCTCACTTCTCATTGCTTTACCCCTTCTTCCTTGTTGTTCTTCCTCTCTTTCTCGCACCAAAGCCAATAAAGACCAGAGTAGCATAACATCTTGAGCCTCCCATCCTCTCTGTAGCTCTGCTTCTCCTGAGCTCTATTCTCTTCTTCCTTGGGCCCTTTAGGGCCTTCTGTTGAAAGTGTAGGAGAGGGTGTTCTTTCGGCAACAGTAAACCTTTGTGCCCTGTGGACTTCCCTTTCTGGAATGCTGTTGCTTATCGGCATCCTTTCTGATATGGACAGATGAGAAGGCAGCAGTGCCCAGCAGGGTCATGGGGAATGCGCCTTTCTTTCCTCTCTCTCACCTCCTCTCAGAGATTCTCATCACCATGTGCACATGTGCAGTGGGATGTGAGGTCTGCATTTCTCTTCTTCCTCATTCTTTTTTTTGTTTTGTTTTCTTGCCCCACCAAGACGGAGTCTTGCTCTGTCGCCCAGGCTGGAGTGCAGTGGTGTGATCTTAGCTCACTGCAACCTCTGCCTCCCGGGTTCAAGCAATTCTCCTGCCTTAGCCTCCTGAGTAGCTGGGACTACAGGCGCCCACCACCATGCCCAGCTAATTTTTGTATTTTTAGCAGAGACAGGGTTTCACCATGTTGGCCAGGCTGGTCTCAAACTTCTGACCTTGTGATCTGCCCTTCTTGGCCTCCCAAAGTGCTGGGATTATGGGCATGAGCCACCGCACCTAACTATCTTCTTCCTCATTCTTACCTGGACTTCAGAGAATGCAAGAGGCAGAAGCTCTGGGAGACCCTGAGATCACAGCTTCAGACTCCAAATTGGAACTGGCAGTGATTTTTTTTTTCTTTTTTTTTCTTTTTTTTTTTCCAGTTCAGGAAACCTTGTTGAGAAAGACAGGCTGACACTTGCTGACTACACTTTGCAGAATTTCTCCTTAAGCTCTGTTAGTTGTGTTCATGTTTACACATTGAGTGTGCCTTGTGGGCATTTGTGGGCATGTTTGCATGTGAGTGTGTTGTGATGCCAGAGCAAGCCTTATGCATGACGCTTCAATTGAGTCACTTTTCTTAATGGTTTGAAACGATAAATGTTACTGTCTTTGAGTTAAGTGGTTCAATTAGCACTGATTGGAAAGAGTGGGATGAACTGGGAAAAACGCGCAGCCTTGGGAACAGAGGGAGGGAAGGTGTTACCCCTGAAAACAGCTTCTCAGTGGTGGCCTGTCCAGCTGCAGTGGCTGTGGAGAATACTGCTGGGACCAGTTTTTGTTTTGGAGGGCAAGAGAACAGAAAGCTATTAGGAGAGGGGCCACAGTGAGCTCTTGAGTGATGCTGTAAGAGATCTTCAGTTCTCCAAATAAAATATTCATCACTCCACCATGTGTCATGTGTCTTCTCTACCCCACTGGCTCTTTTGCAGTATACTTTCAGCCAGTAGAGAGAGAATGCTCCCTCTGGTTTATAGCTCCTTCTTCCAGCTGTTCACACGGGTGTTTGTCTGATCTGTCTTTCTGTCTGCAAAAGAGCAGGACTGTTAGCAGCATTACAGAGCCTTTTGGAGCTCCTAAGCAGCCTTGGCTATTTTGGCCCCACAGTCATCTCGAGGTAGAAATGGGGCCAGAGCCTTTCCCCTTCAAGGTCTGCTCCTTTTGCAGTGTTCCCTCCTAACCCCTCGTTCTACCCTTACTGGAGCAAAACCAGCATGAATTCAACCTGCAGATTTTTTCACTTTTCTCTTCCCAACTAGGCCTGAATTTTGTAACACCGTGGAAGACTCTACAATTGATGAAGTCAAGTTCTGGGGGACTTGATTCCACTCCGTCAAGTGTCCCAGAAGATTTTCTGTCTTCTGGATAAAAGAAACAAGTCTCTGCTCCGCCATGTTGTTACCTCCCAGCCCCTCTCCTTCCTGTCCTCTCCTCTCTTAACTGCTCTTTCCCCGAAACTGCCCCCACTCCATCCCTCCAAGGCCTCCCAACAAGGACAGTTTCTTCTTTAGGTGCCATTCTGACATGGAGCCCACCAGTTCCCCCTCTTCCTTTCCTTTCCCCTCAGGTCCATCATAGTTCTAAGAGCACTCACTTCCCCAAGCACCACCTGTCATTGATAAGACCAGAAGACTTGAGGAGCTTCAAGTCTAGTGGTGTCAGTGCAGCAGGATGGCATTGTGGTCAGCAGTGTGGACCTTGGAATCAGAGACCTGTGTTTGAATTCTGGCCCTGCCACTTACTAGCTATATGGCCTTAGACCTAAACCACTTAATTCTTTAACCTTAGGGTCCTCATCCATAAAATGGGGATGATAATATTAAGAAGAATTATGGGAAGAAATTGGCCAGAGTGTCCCAGCAACGTGTGCGGGAGAGGATAGAATGATGAGGTCCAGGGAACAGTGAATCTCTGGGGCAGCGTGAAGGTAAAAGAGATTCTGAGCTAATGTCTTAGAATCATCAAATGAAAGCTTGGCTGGAATTGGGGAGGCTGGGGTAAACACACACAAAGGATAGGGTTCTCAGAGAGCACTGCATTCTGAATAAAAACAGAAGTGAACTCAGTGACATTCTCTGTCTAACGCAGGTAGCCTCAGAGACTGCGTGATTGTTTCCACTGGGTTTTCGTACGAAGACTGAGCCAGACATGCAGCCACTCGCTAACATGTATGTGTGTGTAAAGGAGACACTAACAGGACAAGATATGGAGCACTCAGTTTACCCAGTTCTCCCTCTTCTTTCTCACCTTCCTCTTTTTAGCATGTGGATGGTTTTTCTGTTTGAATGCCTCTATGGAGGCATTTGCAAAAACCACTGTTTTCTGGCTATCTTTAATGCATGTTTATGTCATTTGCAGACAAACTGAGGCAGTAGGATCCAGCAGGTCCTAAAGAAAAAAGTACAGTAGGAATCCCATACCTCATTGTTCTTCTCCTTACCTCTTTTCTCCAGGTAACTTATCCTCACAGCATTGACTCTGATACTGAGAAAAGAAAGCCTCTGAAAGTTTAGTTTCACTAATGTGAGCAGTTCAGTCACCGCACTGTAGCAAGGACTTCATTAGTTACTGACCTTATTGCTGGTGTAAAATCTGGGAGCTAGACCCCAAATGAGTTCCACGTGTCCCTCAGATCCCCAGCAATTTTGCCATTGGAGCAATACATGAGAAAAGCTCTCTTTAGCCTCAAGTTTCTGGCTGATTTTTTTGGTCTTCCCTCTCACAATTTACCCCCAGTCTTAGGGCCCAAATCTCTCTTCCATTTATCATGTCACCTGCAAATCAAATCTCTCTTCCCACAACCATCTACCTATGACCCAGCCACCCTTTGCCAGAAACATTCCATACTTATTTGACAGAGCGATTGTTAGTCCAAGAAGATAGGCAGAGCTGCCATGATGAAGGGTTCTGGGAGGCAGCAGGGCCAAGTCAGTCCTCCTAAGCTGAGGAAGAGCATCGTTTCCTAGATGCCTCTGAGGTCTTTTCTGTGTCATCTCCATTTTGACCATAGATTCCACCAAATCCACCTCTGGGCCCGCGCGAGTGGCATTATCTTCGCTTGCTTGAGTGAAAGCCTCAGATCCAGTAACTAGGAAGGAGGGGGCTCAGGCTTTCCAGAGGGTAGAGTGCAGACTGCTCCTTCTCTGGTTCTGCCCTGTGTGCTCACTTCCAGAGCTTCCCACAGCTTCCCAGTGCAGTTTTCCTCCTGGACAGTGTCACCAAATCCTTCCCATGGGGCATCTTGGAGCCACCGTGCAAGTTCATGTTTCTGCCCCTGAGTCCACCCTCCCAAAGACAAAGGCAGAGGCCCAAGAAAGACATTTGAGATGAACGAGACTTTTTACTGCTAGAACAGAAAAATCAAAGTTCAATATCTCCTTTAAGTATGAGAGAAAGAGATGGGCTGCAGCTTACAATGTGAGATGTAATTGATCGGTGTAACGAAGGCCAAGTCCCGTGTTTAAGTTCAAAAATCAGTTACACCATTACAAGATGAAGGTGACCTAGCTTGACAGTAATTTACATGAAAATTACCCTATGGGGTTTTATTTACCACCAACTGTAGCTAACAGCGTGAAGTGACTGATAAAAATTACATTCATAGAGAAATCGTATAGATCGAAGGAGGTAATTATTCTGCACTGCCTAAACAGCATCTGAGATATTGTGTTCAGTTCTGAGCGGTGTGTTTTTAGAGGGTTCCTGATAAATGGAGGGGCATTCCTAGGAAGGGACCTGGGTGGTGTAGAATATGGGATCCAGGTCCAGGTAATGGAATTCACTCGGTATGGAAAGAAAGGACAAACACTGATAATACCAATGGTTGTCGTGTGGAAGGAAGCAAGGAACGAACACTTGTGTACTTACTATTGCTGAGTGCTCTGCCCATTATTTGGTGAACCTTCTCTCGTTTAGTCCTCAAGGTAACCAGTCCTCTGAACTAAGTGATACTTGGGTTCAGAGAACTTTCTAAAAGTCACCCAGTGGTAAATAAGAAAAAAAAAAACAGATCAGAATTGTTTCAAGTTGCTCCAGAGTACAAAACTAAGACCAGTAGAAAGAAGTTCAAGTTAGAGGGCATTCACTTGAAAGAGGACTTTTCTAACAGTGAAATGGGCTTTTTTGAAGGAGATAGAAGTTGATAGACACTGATATCAGAGGTGTAAGGATGACATTTGCATTGGGAAGGAAGCATTGGGACAGATGACCTTCGGTTCAGTTGGAGTGCTCTGGAACTCCCTCAGGCTTTCTGAGGGCAACATCAGACCCAGAGGAGCTGCTAGGCAGGACGGAAGGCTGGGCTGCCAGTGGTCCATTTCTTCTGCCTGGACTTACGGATTACAGGCCGTTTATGTCCCCTTCTAGCCCAGTGCCCCAGCTTTAGCCTAATGCTCATCTCAGCTGTCTGGACAAGCTCCCATTCTGGCAGCTTGTCCATCAAGGTTGGATCTGTCTTTCTTCCCCTTTGTGACTCCACTTCATTGCCACAGCTTGTCTTCCCACCCAGGAAAGGGTATTTGGAAGAAGCTCTATCCTGTCTCCTTTTCCCCATTGGTGCAATCTCCTCCCAGCAGCATCCGCTCAAAGGGGTGTAGTCATCCTCGCCCCAGACAGAGCTGTCTTCCAAGTCACGGATGTTGACGAGGCCTGTGTGTGTATCTGCATGCTCACACCGCAGCCTGATCGATGCCTGTCAGAGCTCAGCATCAGAGTGACAGCTGCATACCAGTCTGTTTGCTGAACACAACTCGTCCGTCAAGGGAAATCAGACGAAATCCATCTCCTTGTCCAAAGCCTGGCCCGATGGGCTGTGTCTGCAATGCCAGTCTTGTATCCCACCCTACTTTTGTGCCCTGAAAATCATTCCCTCTAGGATTTCAATGTTACTTTGATGGATCCCCTGGGGCAGAAAAATTATAGTTAAGAAAAGTATGCGAAAAGACCAATACTCAGCCCTACCCTTTAGGAACTTCTGGTTTAGAGCTGGTGCCTACTGTATGGACAGTGCAGGTCTAGAGCACACAAGAATTGGCACATGATTATCTTAAACTGGTTGGTATAAACATAGAGCATAAATCAAATGCATTGAATAAATTGCTTACATATATTGAATAGGGAGTAGCCAGATTAAATAGTGTGTTATAGACATTTGGTGGGGAAGGGTCTCTTTAGAGAGTCTCATTAGAGACACAATTATGGGGTTTTTAAGGCTTTCAGAATTGACAAGGACAAGTTTTGGCAGAGGTTCTATGTTTGTAAACCATTTAGGGCTGCAAGAAGCTCTGTCACCCCATGTCTTGGCAGTAAGCCAAAAAGCTGCTTCTCTTTCCTCTCCCTAAAGCCTCTTTTATCCCATGCAAGCATGTACCTGAAACTTCAAGAAGCCCTTCTCTAGCCTCAGCCACTCCAGCACTTCCATTTCCCAAGGCTTGGGGCACTTAAGTGGAGAACTGCCCTCTTCCCAGCTCTGTGAGATGCTGTATGAGCTAATTCTCTCCCCTTAGCATGTCCTCCCTTCAGGGGTCTGAATCACTCTCAGGGTTCAAAGAAAAATGGTGCAGGAGGCCAGAGACTTTAGAAGGTAATATTTTCCCCCCACTATCTGGAAAACTATGGAACACAAAATTGTTCAAAAGACAGAAGTGAAATACCTGGGCAGTGGGGGAAAGATATCAGCTCAGGAGCAAGAGGGCTTTTCTGGGGTGGAGGGGGACTGAGAGAGGGCAGCTGAGAGAGAGTGTTTTCTGGGGTGGAGGGGGACTTACAAAACCCACAAGCAGAGGATGGGGATCCTAGATAAATGGGAGACCAGGGAAAAGCCCTAGTTTCAGAGCGGCACCTTTTTCTTGCTGGTCCTCAAAGGGCCTTTCAGACTAGGGAAGGAGTCTCTAGTATTGCTTCCCTGGAGTTACACTAGCCAGAATCAGCCCTCTGCTTGGGCCTCCACTCTCCACGCTGCCCTACCTCAGCAGGCTGAGCTTTTCCCCGACCCCAGGCCTGTGGAGTGCAGCAGTCAAGGCTTTATTGCCCACACACTGGAGCCGCTCTGCAATAAAAGAAAATAAAACAAGGTAATGGGAATGGCTGGTACAGGGGGCGGGCCCCTGGAGAAATGGGCCTGCTGCTGCCCATCTTCCCAGCACCACTGATCACCGCTAAGGCCACTGTCAGTAAGTCATCTGCAGTCCCCTAGGTCTCCTTTCTGGGGCTGAGTGAATGACCTGCACGGTGATCAGATGAAGCGGCGGTAGCATGTACACAGGCTTACTTATGCAGACCTCTATAGAGCACAGGCCTCAGTGCCTTCTCCAGCAGACAGCCCTCCAGTGGTAGGAAGGCAGAGAACAGAGATCGGCATCTCATCTCCTAAGGCAAACCAGAGTGGGGAGGAGAGGAGTCCCACCCAGTGGTGCCCCAGAGGTGGCCAGGAACAGAGGTTGATGTTCTGAAAGACAACCTTGGCTATACCATATCTATGGTAAATGTTGGTAACACAGAACTATCTGGCAGAAGGGGAGTCTGGAAATGCCCAAAGGGAAGTGGAGAGAGGCATGAGCACCTGGCTAACTATTCTACCAAGGTCCCCACCTCACACATAGATTGTTCTGCATAGCAGATATGAATGTCTTGCACGGAGACTGGCATTAGCAATGGTTCAGTCTCCGATAATTTTAATTTTGTCATGTGGTGTGTCTGGCCTTTGACCAAAGAGCTTTTAAATTCCTCCTCCTCAGCCCCCTTTTTCTTCTTCCTCTTCCTGGCTCCTCCATCGCCAGGCTCGATCCAGACTTGTTGATGAGCCTCAGCTTTTCTCCCTACACATGAGGCACTAAATCTTCCCTGCCTGCCTTGTGACCTAGCATCATTTCCCAAGCTCACCTACGCCAATGAATACTTAATTCAAAACTGCTGCTGCTGCTCAGTAGTTTGTAATTCTGAAGCCGATCTCAACAGAGGAAACAAAATGGGCTGATGAATGTATTGAGGAAGGTGAGCAGAAAGCCATACACAGCATCTCTGTGATGTGGGGAAAGCCTTTCTTAATGATTTAGTTTAATAAGATGGATGTCTGCAGTGTAGAGTTATTCTAATAGGATGGCTATCTGCCTGATCTATTGGCCTTCAGGATGGTTATGAGTTTTAAATTTCCTCATCTCCAGGGCAATAAATTCTCTGGGCTTTTAAGTTATAAACTTCGTGGGTTTTCTTTTGTTTTGTTTTGTTTTGTTTTTTTCAGTTGGGAAAGCCTGAAGGATTTTGTTTCGGTCAGAGCATGAAAAGGTAGATCCAGTCAGGGGGTTGGGAGGCAGGAAGGTGGGCCAGGTTCTGTTCTTCTTTCAGCTTTACCCTCTCCACAGCCTGCGCTCCTCCCCCTGGCAGCTCTGTAGGACCACAGTTTCCCATGTTCTTGTCATCTCAGTGTGGTTGATGTTCCCACCACAGGAATCTAAAGGAGCCCCTGTAGCTTCAGAGGTTAGAGCCCCTCTCTGGGTGTCTGCTGTAGCTTTCCTCTGCAGAGTAATGACAGCAGGGGAGGAAGGAAATGGGAACCTACTGGCCTCACAGCAAGGGGATGCCCTAACCTTACCACCTCCCAGTGCAGGTCCAAGAAGAAGAGGTTGCAGCCAGTGGCTCCCAGGCAGTCAGAGAAGTGATGATGAGTTTTGGGGCTGGGCTCATGCTGAGCAACCAACAGAGAATAGATGGAATGAGCCCCAAAGGGTAATGAGCCCAGAATGCTGCTAACTGGAGTGCTCTGCATGGGATCACTGGGGAAAGGAGCTCCGGCAGTTCTGTGCTGAGGGAAATTGAAGCTTCCTTAATGATTTTTTTCCTTTATACTGACACATCACTCCTCAGCCCAAGAGCAGGGCAACCAGGGCCAGCAGGAAGACAGATGCCTCTCCCCGGGTCTGCCTCCTGGCCTTTCTCAGCATGCCTTCATCCCCCACTTGCTGGGCCAGACCCTCTACCTCCGCTGCCTCACGAAACTTAGACATCTGGGAGTGTGCTGCTCCCAGATGTCAGCAGAATCATGCTGCCCGCTGGCTAGTGACAAGAGCCAGGCTCTCGAATTACAGGACTGAGTTCAAATTCTAGCCTCTCCACTTATCAAATGACCTTGGGCAAGTTCTTCTCTAAGCCTCCATTTTCTTATTAGTAAAATGGGACTTAACCACTTCACAAAATGGTTGTAAGGATTAAGTAAAATAACATGCATGTCTTTGTGAACCTAATTCAGTGGGTAGCACACAGCAGGTACTCAGTAAATGTTAATTCTCTTCCTCTTTCCTGTAACAAGGAGCTACTGGTCTTTTCTTCAGATGTGGAATTGGACAACTGCAGAGCCTCTTGCCTAGAGCATTTACAATCTATTCCCTGCCAAGCCTGGCTGTTGGAAAGAACCTATGTTCAGGGGCAGTAGCTGGAAGGGCACAGCCATAATGAGCCGGCCTTTGCCCCAGATACTACATGCCATGGACTGCGTTTGGATCAGTAACAAAAGAAAAAAGGGCCTTGTTTCTCTGAGATTATCCTCCCTTTATGTTCCTTGAATCAAGCATTCTTAAAAGCAAAGACAAATCAATAGATAAGCACCAGTGATTGGCATCTGTATTTCCATTTCATTCGATTCATTTAGCAAACATACGTTGACCTTCTACTGTGTGTCAGGCACCGTGCTAGGAGTTGGGGCCGCAAAATCAAATAGTTTTCTGCCACAAAATCAAGCTCTGTTTCCTGCCATCAAGGAGTTGGCAGACTCGAGCTCATCAACAATCAGAATTCAGGGTGGTACAGTAGTCCCCCTTTATCCACAGGGGATACATTCCAGGACCTTCAGTGGATGCCTCAAACCACAGACAGTGCCAAACTAAACGTATACAATGTTTTTTTCCTATATATGCATGCCTATAATTTATACATAAGGTATTGTAAGATTAATAACAATAATGATAATAAAACAGAACAATTATAACAATATGCCAGCCTCACTACTCTTGTGCTTTGGGGTATTAAGTCAATAAGGGTTACTTGAATACAAGTACTGTAATTCCATGACAGTCGATCTGGTCACAGAGAGGGAGAGGGCTACTGAGTTACTGGTGGGTAGCATCTACAGCCTGGATATGCTGGACTGAGGGATGATTCACGTCCCAGGCAGGAGGGCAAGAGGTTTCATCAAGCTACTCAGAATGGCACACAATTTAAAACTTGGAATTATTTATTTCTGGAATTCTCCATTTAATATTTTCAGACAATGGTTGATCATAGGTAACTGAGACTGTGGAAAGAAAACTGCAGATAAAGGGGACTCCTTTATATGCTCTGTAGTGCACAACTGGGGCTTCAGAAAAGATTTCCTGGAGGAAGGACTGCCAAGGCTGAATCTGTAAGAATTACACATCAGCCTAGCCAAGGGGAGAGGAAGGACATGAACTCCAGAGAGAGATTCACATGCAGCCATTAGGAATTGCATTTCGTCGCTGGTAATATAGACCAAAAACAGCATTCGCTTATCAAGATTAAAGTTTACTTCTTTCTCATAAAGGAAGCCCAGAGGTGGGCAGTTCAAAACTAATACAGTGGCACCTGGTATCAGCAGGGATCCAGGCCCCTTCATTCTCCTGCTTAGCATTTCTTAGCACACAGCTTCCATTCTCAGGGTCCAAAGTGTCTACGGATCTCCAGCTATTCACCTCGTCCTTCCAGTCAGGAAGCCAAAACACAGGAAGAAAGCGCAAAGATAGCGAATGCTTTCCTAGAAGTCCCACCAAGAAATTTCTGCCAAATCTCGCTAGTGTGACCATTGAGAAACGAGACTGGGGATCGTAGTCTTTCAGCTGACCATACTGGTACATGGAATAAAAGAAACAGAAAAAGGAGAGAATGTAGCCAGGGAGATAGATCTTTACCACACACAGTGTGTCCAAAGGCACAGAGACGTGAAACTTCAGTGTCTGTTAAGGGAACACAGAGATCAATCAGCCCAGATCAAAGAGTCCTGTAGTATAAGGCAAGTAGGAGGTGGTGGAAATGAGACTAGAGACGCAAATCCACATTTCCCTTCAGGTACTGAAAGTGGCCAGTGCTCAGGCCAGAGCTGGACAGGCAGCATCTGCCAAAGGGCTAGTCCCTTAGCCTGGCTATCAGGCCAGGATTCACAACCTCTAATTCACCACACCCTGCCCTCTCTCAGAGGAAAGCTCCCATGTAGTTCCAGAAATCATACAGGCCTGACCCCCTGCCAAGGCTAGGCAAACAAGCTGGGCTATACATCAGCCAAAGGCCTGCAGTGTTCCCTTAGAGAACAGCAATGCTCAGTCACTCTGTGACCAAGGTACACTCAACATACATTTCTATTCTCACTGCATGTGCTTAGCACAATAAAAAGAGCCAACAGTTATTGAGTCCTTATTGTGTACTAGTTGTTGTTCTAAGAGCTTGATGTATATTAACTCATTTAAACCTTGTAAGGGAGATGTTCAGCTTTATTACTCCCATGTTACAGCTTGAAGAAACTGAAGCACAAAGTCTTAAAATAACTCCCTCCAGGTCCCTGAATGGCAGAGGCTAAATTTGAACTCAGGTAGTCTGGCTGCAGAGCTCTCACTGGGTACCTCTGTGCAGTTCTGCCAGTGGATATCACCCTGAAATCAAGAGGAAAATGTTGGACTAGAGGCAGGTAGGTGAAGGCAGGACCAGGCACAAAGCATTTTTCTTCTCTTTTATGCAGGGAGGAATCGAAAATTCGTGCAACTGACCACATCTGGTAAAGGCTGGGCCTTCAGCCTTTTTCTCCTCTTTCTGACTCCTTTGATCACTCTTCCAAACATTCTGACTCTAGTTCAGCATGGTCCATTCACAAGCTTCCACATACATCATCATTTCTTCCCATGTCATTATCCCAGCCATCACAGGATTTTTATACATGTTGTTCAGGTTCCTCTCGTTCCATCCCTCCTTCCTTGAATCCAGCCCCTGATTCATCCATCTCAGATCTGTCTCAGCAGGTGGGTGGGTTCTGACTGTGCCCCTTGCCCATCCTTCAAGTCAGCTCTCTCCAGCTTTTCCTCTGAGCTGCTTGCACCTTCTCCTGGCTTCGCTTTCCCTGTCATCCCCTGTGTTTCTCTGATGTCTACTTGCACCTCCACTGACCTCAGCATGGCTTTCTGTCCCAAAATTCTATCCTCGTTCCTTTTCCTACCCTACCACTTATGCACTATTTCTAAAGTGTGACCCTAGACATTCCCTATGCTGGAACATGTCTGCCTTTCTCCCCACCTGTGCAGTCCCATCCTTTAAGGTCCGATCCTACCCGAAAGAGTTTCCCGACTCTTCAGTGCTCAGAGCTGGCTCTCTCCCTTGAACCCCCCTAGTACCTGCTGCCTGTTCCACTCAGCAATCATGTGTTTTACATGGCATTTTGTCATTGACTGACAGGATGTGGCTTTATCGTGTCTTCTCATCTAAATCATAGGCTCTTTGAAGACAGAAGTGAATTCTTTCTCCTTTTAGACTTACTGCAGTGCCCAATATAGTGCTTTTCTGCTTAGAAGATAACAAAAACCCATTTCTTGGTCAGTTGGTTAAAGTGAGTGTAAGGTCTCTACATACTCTTAATGATTTTTATACATTCACATTCTCTCAACATGTGTCTTCTCACTTTGAGGAACCCTAATCATTTTTTTAATGTTCTCATATGTTTCATCAGCTCAACTAGGCATCCCAGTGCTTCTGTAGCCCTGCTGTCTTTCTGGAGATGCAGTGCTGAACCACAAGTATCCTTCCTTGCAGTGTACATTGTACTGTGGTATAGCTTTAACCTGCATTTTCTGCTGTTTGTGTGGCCTTGGAAGCTGTCTTTGTTAGGAAAGCTCTGGACAGGAACCAGGAATATAGCCACACAGAAGGTGCTGCTCAGAAACAAAAGAGCCCTACCAAGCACAGTCTCCCCCAGGAATCCAGCACCTTCTCTTGATGAAGCACTCTGTAGAATCCTGCTGCACATGCCCCAGCTGTGGGGACTGGGGCTGGATTTCAAAGAAACAGGAAAATAGCCTCGTTCAGAGGGCTTAACATGCAAGAGGTAATGGATTACCAAGAGCAAGTGGATATAGGACAGAACATGAATGCTGAGATGGAGTTACTTGTTAGGAAGAGTGGATCAGGGCAGGCTTCCTGGAAGACAAAAATAGTGGGTGTGGGTTGCTGCTTGCAAGCAGTTGCAACTATTTTCTTTATGCATTCCTTGACAACACCTTCCTGAATTCAGGTGATGGCTTTGCACTCCTTTACTGGTTGATGAACAGATCTCCTTCTAAGTGGGCTCTGCCTCCCTCCTTGGCATGTGGGAACTGCAGCTTGTCTGGCCTTTGAGCCATGATGCAGGATCGTGGTATCAGAGACTGGCAGGGCTGTAGGAGATGGGTTGGGCAGCTCACACAACAAGCAGATCAAATGGGCCAGAACAGATGGTCCATGAAGGAGAGTCAGAGGAAATGAGGTTGGTGACATGGAAGCATGACACCATCGAATATGCTCTCTCTGAGAAGATACAAGATGCTGAGAATCTCTTCTGAGTCCTTTTTTATTTTTTCCTGTCTTCTCTGCAGTGTCTTCACAAGCACCTGCTTAAAATAAGGATGAGGCTTGGCCTTTCCCTTCCTCCTCACTACTCCTTACCTTCCCACTCTGCATTTTCCTGCCTGCTGCCTCTAGGCCAGCAGCTCAGGAGCAGTGGGCAGTTGAGAGCAACTCCTGAGAGCACTCAAAGAAATCACATTGCTTAAATGGTATTTACACCGAGGGGTGGGGTGCTGGTGGCAGGAGTCTCAAAGCTTTTTCCAAGGGCACTGTGGCAGGAAGTCCATGGTGGGAAGAGCGGCATCCAGGTGTCCTCCATCAGAGGAGGCAGCTATTCTTATTCAAGGGAGAGGTCAGTGTTCTTCTCCAGAGTCAAAGAGATTCTCTTTAAAAGTTCAATTGTGACTTCTGGGACATATTAGCAAGAGACACTGAGCATCTTCATTTCCTCTCTCCATTTCAGGACACACCTCCCTTGGAGGAGTGCTTTCTACCTGGAAAGCAGCACAGGTATCAGTGGAATTCTGCTTAGCACAACAGAATTGGGAGGTGGAGCAGGGAGAATGAGGCCACCTTGGCCCCACTGAGGGGCCACAGGACAGCTACTTGATGCCTGAGAACAGGGCAGAATCAGCCTGGGCAAATAGTAGGGCTGAGGGACTACCCACTGCATCCTATGACCTTGTAACACTGAATTGTATTTGGGACATTGGTTTGAAGTGGAGAGAGAACGATAATTGAAATTAATGAGACCCTGGCTTCTGTCAAGCAGATGGGCAGAGAGTCACATCAGCACCCATGCTGCTGACCCATCCTACAGTTCGTTCTTTCCCGTCACTAATATTTCTCCGTATCTCACCTCTGATCTCATTGCATGGCTTTGAGAACTTTTTGGAGTTCTCAAAGACCCATAAGACCCAAAAGAACATCAAGAGCCCCTGTCCTGGGCAATGGGTAAGGTGGAAGAAGGAGTGTGGTCCCGGTGTAGAGAAGTTGTGGGGTCAAGATGCCCGGACTAGGCAAGGACCACTGGGGCCCACGGCAAAATGAGGAAGGCCAGAGGCAGCACTGCTCATTGTGACCCATACGTCTCTAGGTCACAAACTGCAGCCCTGCACTAGGAGTTTGAGAGGGCTGTGGCACATTAGAGCTCCACTCTGAGGGTGTAAGCCATGCCATATTTTAATTGTCATTAGCAATAAAAATTTAGCATCGAGGAAACCTGACCTCCACACAGAAGAGGGCATGGGCCAGGGTCATTAACCAGGCTGATCCAGCCTCTGACATGCTGGATTTATCCTTTTTTCACATGTATGTGTTCAAACCTTATAATTTACTCACAGGCTTTTCTTTGCATTACTGAGAGGCCAGAGCAATCCTGGGTCCCCCAGGTCATACCGAGCAAGAATCCAGTTGTCCTGTACACAGGAGGATAAATGCAGAATAGCCCTCTAGCACTGGCGCTGCAGTAGCTCAGAGACCAAGCTCAGGGGCTCAGCATCATCTCAAAGGCCTCTTCACTTTCCTTGCTGGGTTATAATAGGTTTGAAACAGCTTGGGAACATGCACAGTCCCCCACAGTGTCCAGATCTTCTCTCTACTGTGCCTAAAGGCAGCTCCTTAGGGGGTGAGAGGAGAATCTTGGACTTTTTTATTCTGTGTCCGATCTGGAGTGTAGGTTAACGGGGCTGCTGCCTTCCTGCAATGGTGCTTTTGTGTGGATCAGAAAAAGTTGCTCTCTCTAGGCCATTGTACTCAGCATATACTATGTACAGCTTGGTGAGAAAAGCAGGCCTGTGCCAGGCTTTCTACTTGGCACATGGAGGCAGGGTAGATTTAAGGACAGGTAGGAGTGAGTTGCGCACAGGGACATAGGACTGCCTCAGAAGGGATGGTACCTTCTTAGCCAGCCTAATGATAAAGGAGGCATGAGGACAAAAGGAAAGAAAAGGGGCAAGGGAGGCCCTTCCTTTCACCCTCTGGTTCTTTCAGTTATGCTTCTCATGCAGTTAATCAAACATTAGTCAGGGAGGGATAGGCATGTGTTTGATTGAAATTGTTTGGCGTTTCTTATATTCAGTTTTATGAAACAAGTAAATTGCCTGATCCCTAGCTGAGAGTATAGAATTATCTCTGTTCAATTATCTGTTCAAACAGATTTTTCTCTCTGGTGCCTTCTTCTGGCCTGTAAGAGGGATTGGCGTCTGTGTCCCTTTTGCCAAGAAATCAGATTGGTGAAAGAGAAGGTGCTCCACATCCCGTTCCCACCCCAACATGGGACACTCCTGTCTTATCCTCGAAGCTTTTGGCCTCCACGCCCACAGCCCAGTTTTGAGAATTCTGAAGGGATTGAGCTAGGGGTTGTCATCCCAATCTAAGACCCGGATTCCTTCAAACCCAACAGCAACTGCCTTTCCTCAAAGGTTTCCTTGTTCCAGAGGGCTCGAGACCAGCACCCAGCAGGTGACTTGTAGCTTCCAGCCGTCTCAGCCCTTGTACTTAGATGCTTCCTGAGGTGACTGTGGCCTGACCAGCACCACCTAATCCCTTGCTTGGAGGGCTTCACACTAGACTGTGGTCTGGGCTCCGGGGGTCCAGGCTTCATGACATCTGTGGCCTCACCCCACCTCCCACCTCTGCTAATGTCGTTAGCTCGTGCCCTGTCCTCACAGCTCTTCCTAGGCTCTTTCATGTCCACTTCTGCTCTTCACCCCTTCCTTGCTGAGGGATGGGTGGTGAGGAGGTGGTGGGTGTGTGGGAGACCGGAGGGAGGCACACGCGGCTGCTGCCTGCACTCCTGCCTGGATAAACACAGGAGGCCATCCTCACTCCAGTTATAGTCAGTACAGGCAAAGCCAAGTGCAAAACAGCCCCTTCTGTTCATGGCATCGGGGCTGTGCTGCCTCTGAGTCATCACTGCTGGCCTCACTGACTAAAGCCTGTTTCTGCCCCTCTGGGCTCCCACAAGCATACTTGTTGTGGCAGGGGCAGCTGAGGGATGGTCCTCTCACCTTAGAGGAGTTCTCAAAATAAGCCTTGTCTAGTCAGTTTGCTGCCATGCATTTACCCAAAGGTAGTGTTCTGTCCAGGGACTTTCCTTCTCCCACGTCACTGCTGGCCATCTAGAGAAGCTAGAACCTTTTGCCTTTCCTCATCTATTTATTGAATGCCTACCAGGTGCCATTAATAAATACCCATTGTAATACTATCATGGTGATATGAACAAAATGCTGTGAGAAAAAGCCCTATCCACATAAGTAATGGAGTGGTTCGAATAAAATCACATCTGTGCAGAATCTAAGGGGTAAGTTGGGTAGGAGTTTGCAGGTGAAGTCATAGGACAGAACATTCCAGCCAAAATGAATAGCATATTCCAAAGCCTGGAACCATGCAACTTGTCTGTGGAGCTGGGAGTCGTGTGGCCTGACTAAAGCAAAATAATGAAGGCCACAATGGCAGGACTTGAGAGCAGGAAGAGCCCAGCTCTGAGGAGCTTATGCTGTGCTGTACTGAGGAATTCCAACATTAGTGGAGAACAAGGAAAGGATTTCAGCAGAAGGGTGAAGTGATCAGATTGGGAATTTTTTTTTTTTTAATAACAACATTTATTGAGCACTTATTATTCGCCAGACTCTCCTTAAGTGTTTAACTTGAATCAGTTCACTTCCTCTTCACTGAAGCCCTTCGAGGTAGGTACCATTCATTATTATACCCATTTGACCAAAAGGTAAACCTAGACCCAGAGAGGTTAAAAAAACACCCACTCTGGATTAAGCCAGTAAGTAGTAGAGCAAGCCCAGAAGGAGGTGGTCTGGCCCCAGAGCCTGCATCTGACCGTGGTGCTGTACTGCCTGTGATGAACCACACCCTCCAGTATCATGGAGGGGTCCTTAGAGACAAGTCTGGTACAGGGACAGCAGTGGGGGACCTCAAAGCTGGGCATGGCAATAAGGATAAAAAAGAGGGGAAGAATCCATAGAATCAGTGTGTACTGGAGACTGGTGTGGACCTACCTATGGAGCCCAGGGGTGATCCCTGTGCTACTCATGCTGAGACCTGGGATGAGAAATGAAGGTGGAAGAGCAGCTTTCATAGTGAAGGTGAGAGATTCAGGATGGGACTCATAACATTGGGGATTTGCCTGGTGGAGTTGAATTCTGAAGTGAGCTCTGCACTAGAGGTGAAAGTTGAGTTCTATAATTCAGAGAGTGGTGGGATGCAGGGACTGTCTACGGCTTAAAATAGCCCCTGGGGAACATTCACATTCAAGGGCCATGTTGTTGGGGAAGAATTCTCAATTGCTACTAGGAAAGCAGGGAGAAAAAGCCAAGACTGGGAAACACAGAGGCCTAAAAAAAGAAAGTCTCAGAAAGGAAAGGGGGTGCTTGACTTTTAAAGATATTTAAAAGGTCAAAAATGATGAAATCTGAGAAGAAATTATTTAAATGGCAATTAACAGGTCTTTGAAGTAATAGTGACATTGGAGTACTGACTGGTAGCCAGCTGCATTGGCTACAGGAGTGAAAAGGGGCTGACAATGTGCAGAGTACTCTCTGGGTAAAGAGAAAGAGGTAGACTTGATGGGATGTGAGTCAAAGCAAGGCTTGCTAAGATGGACAAGATGTTTGTAGGTAAAGAGTTAGATGCTGGTGAAAAAGGAAATCAGGAAGGTGATGACAGAATAGGTAACTGATGGAAATGGGTGCCTGAGGAAGCAGAAGAGGTTGTGATCTGGAGCCAAGTTCATTTCTTTTTCTGCAAAATGGATGGAAGGGAATGAAGTAATCATGGATGCTAAATGCTTCTTAACAGCAAAGTGTGAGTCCCCGTGGGAAACCCACAGTGGTTCAGGTATAGGAGCCTGAGAATCAGGGTCCACAAAGCAGAGTGAACTGGCCCCATTGGAGGGTCACAGGTCAGCTACTTCCTGCCTGGGAACAGGGCAGGGGTCTGCACCATCCCACAGCAGGCCTTGAGGTCAGTTATGTAGGTACAGGTACCTGCAGAGGGAAACTGACGTGTGAACATAGGTACAGGTACCTGCAGAGTGGAACTGACATGTGAACTTGACCTGACTGGACAACATTTGGTTACTTTCAGACCAGGTCAGAGATTTAATAACCTCATGCAGTTACTCCATAGATCATATACCGATTTTCCCCAAGAAAAGAGGCCAGCTGTCTTCTCACATTCCTAGCTCCATCCCTTTAGGGCTTGGATATAGCTCTAAAGCCATAGAGGTTCTTTGACTGGGCTTGGGAGAACATGGGCCACTGCAGCTGACTCCATGGGCCAAACCAGTGCGGGAAGGGGAACATCACACACCAGGGCCTATCATGGGGAGGGGGGAGGGGGGCGGGATTGCATTGGGAGTTATACCTGATATAAATGACGAATTGATGGGTGCTGACGAGTTGATGGGTGCAGCACACCAACATGGCACGGGGGAAAAAGAAAAACCAGTTAAGCAAGTAAGTTCACTATTTGTAGAAGTGTAGATGGATTATGGTGGGGGCACAAAATAATAAAATAATGTATTTAAAACAGAAAAAAAAAAAAAAGAACGGAGGCACCGAATGGAAGGCAGCCTTCTTTCCTGGTTTTTTGCCTAGGACTGCCCTTCACATTAACTGGAAACATGAGGAGGAGCTGTGCCATTCAGGCATGCCTGCTCTCAGAAGGCATTCCAGACCCTGCCTCTGGCTTGGGAGACCTTTGGGAAGACGGGTGAGGGATAGAACGAGGGACAGAACAAAACTGATTCTAGCCACATCCCTGGCACCAGCCTCAGGGAAGAGTGTTAAATCTCCCTCCAGCCTCCAGCACGGGGTTTTCCTGGGAAGATGAACAGTCTGCTTCCTTATTGCCTGCACCAAAGGAACAGATTGCATCAGTTTGTAAACTGTGTTAGCGCTCACAAAGGCCTGGAGTCAGCAGGTTCGCATTTCCCAGCAGACCCAGATGACGCTGATGGCAGTGGCTGCTGCCTCACTGCCTCAGGCAGGACCAAAGGCAAACAGGCAGTAGGTACCAAGTCCTTCTCCCCCTACCCCTACCATCCCACCCCTCATCCCTGAGGTAGGGAAAAGGCATTCCAGTAGGGAGAGAAAGCCACTCTGAGCTTCTAGAGCCAGCTCACCCACTGCCCAGGCCTTTCCTTTCCAGGAGCCTCTTGGCCCCTCTTGCTGGTGTGCCAGCCCAGGCCTGATTTCCAGGCATTTCTAGCACACCAATGCCAGAAAAGAGGTTTTTTTAGAAAAGCAATCCACTCTGTGGGCTGCGCTCGAAAGAATTACCTGGTCTGGAGGTGATGAGGGATTAGGAACAGAGGTGTCGCTGGGGATCAGAACCACACTGCCCCAGTAGCACATGAAAAATCCATGCTGCTGCCTGCCTCTAGCCAGCCCACTCCCCACAGATGCGGATGGTAACGAGACCCAGGAGGCATTGCATAGCCACAGCCTCTCGGCTTTCACAGCATTGCCTTATTAATTGCATTGTTAACGTTCATCATCTCTGAAAGAAGTTGGTGTGGCTGTGTGTGACCGGGCGTGGAGGTGATGAGCTGGCTGTGTTAAACTGCTACTGTGTTAAGGTGAGGTGTCTCTTCAAGTTCACAGCTCTGGCTGTGGCAGCATGCTACAGCCTTCACGCAGAAAACCCAGCCTTGGGCAAGGCTACCTCTGCATGGCAGGAAAGGACCCAAGCTACACTCTGGTTACTCCAGAACACTACTCACATTCTTGAAAAAAGCTGCAGCTAGGACGAGTGGGTTGGGAGGAGACAGGAGTATCTTGTGCTCGGAGTCATTATTCAGTTCCCCTCTCTCCATTTCCCACCGCCCCCCTGCAAGTTCTCCAGGACTTGATTGTTAGCAAATGGGGCTTCCCTGCTTGCCCTTCTCTTCCGTGTAACTCTTGCTTTTCATCTCTCCTGTTGGCTTGCAGGCACAGCTGTCAGCTCTGCTGCCCCCATCCTCTGACCTCAGAGAATGCAGAGCAGAGGGAACCTGAGAAACTTTGTTCAACTCTCATTTCACAGATGGAGAAACTAAGCCCAAAGAGAGGTGCAGTGTGCCCAGCCCATAAGAGGCAAGGTTGGCACCTGGATCACAGTTCTAGCCCAGGGCCTTTCTCTGCTCCTCAGTGCCTTCTCCCCATCCAGGCCACTTGCTGTGCTTGTTGCTGGTTGCTTTGGAAATACTGAAAGCAGGAATATGGCCAGACAGCGTGTGGAAAGGATGGAGACTTCTGCCTCTAAAGCCTGTCTGTGGGGACTCTGATGTTACCTTTCCGCAGGTAGCCCTGAGCACCCCCACCCTGCTGCCTGGAGGAACTTACAGCCAGCACCCCACTTTGTGTAGTGACTCTTCCTTCCCAGATGCCTCAGGGCAGTGGCACCCTGTGCTGGGCTCTTCTCTACCTGGGACCTGCCTGTCCTGCCTGAGGCTGTCCACCTTCCTTGGTACAGGAGCACCCTCCACACTGTTTTCAGGCAACCTGCAGCCTCACGACCCAGGGCTCTGAGGTTGGCTGAGGCTCAGTAATTTTCTGTGCTGCCTCAGGCATTGTGCACCGCAGTAATGCCTGTGTACTTGAGGGAGACAGTACCTCTTCTCCATCCTCCTGGAAAATAAAAAGGGAAAGGCTGTTATGTGTGTGGGGTCTCCCTGTCCTCCCCCCATTGCTAATAAATCCCCTGTGTGAACTCTCTCCTTTGGGTGCCCTGAGTCATCAAGGGGAACATGCATCCCCCTGCTGTCTTTCTCTAGTCTCCATTTCTTAATTCTTTTGCCCCCAGTGCCCCCGGCTCCCTTATTTAAGTCAGCCTTACCAGAACCAGCCTCCAGTGCACCTTCTCCCGCCTCACCCTCCCCACAACTTCACAATGACCCGGAGGAGGCTTTAGGAGAGGGACCTGGGTCTTCACCTTTGCGCCTACTTAGAAGCACTAGGCATCCAACTTGGCTGCAGGCTCCAGGCGAGTTAAGGATAGACACAGCTAAGTCACCCCCCAGGGCAGTCAGAATTTCCTCTGTGGTTTGAAAGCTGAGTTTTAAATAATCCCCACACTCACCACATGCACGCACACCCTCACTGTCTCCCTCCCCACCCTTCTTTCTTTAGGAAAGAGTTCAGAATCTGAAGTCTAATTGCAGAGGGCTAGAAGTTGAGAATGTTGACATTTCTAAAGCCTTCATCCATTGCCTGGCTTTCACTTTTACTCCTTTCTCCAGACCCCTCAGCCAACCCCAAGTGCCTCTCCAGCCCTGCATTGTACCCCACTGCTTAGAGAAGGAGAAGGACTTGGTCCCCACTGCCTGTTTGACTGAAGTACTTTCTGCTGACAGAATCCAGACAATGGGGAGAAGAGGAACAGTTTGGAGTGGGGACGGGACCAGGGCACTGAGACTGCTCAGAAAGGGGCCACAGGAAATGAAACAAGTTCCTGGCCACCCGCTTCCTCCCTGTTTGATTTCAACCACGGAGCTGGGGGCTGCTCCATGCTCTTCTTTTCTCCTCCTTCTCCCCTTCCTCATCCACCCTTCCTGGGAAGGGTGAGACCACAGCCCAGCTGGGTGATCACTGAGGTGTGTGTGTTGCCCGGGCATGGGGAGCTCTTCCTCGGTAATTAGGAGACATGCAAATTAACAGCCTGTGCCGTTTGTATTAATTTGGTAAATAAGCCAGAACAATTTCATTAGTGGCACATTAATGCGCTTGGGAGCAAGAGGATGCGTCCCACTGTGAGGCAGTAGGGCCCACTGGCTGCCCCGGCCCCAGTCAGGCCAGGTCCAGCGTCGAGCTGCTCTCCTGCAGAGCATGGCTGGCTGGCAGCACCCACCGCTTTGGCCCTGTTGTGGGGAAAGACCTGCACTGAAGAGAAAGGGATCTATCTGTGCAGGTGGTACAGAGACAGTCACACACCTGAGCTCATTCTGTCAGCCCCACTTGCCTTACCTTCACTCTGTATTTTATGGGAGGACTCCCCGGGTGTAAGAAACCCAAAGCTTTCAGAGGCAGGAAGAATAAAGGAGCTCTTTAAGCAGGGATTGGCCGTTTCTGATGAGAAGTCCCGTGAACACAGCTCAGCAAAGCAGGACAGCTGCTGGATGTAACCATCCCACCAGGGCATCACTGGCATCACTGGCATTTGTTGAAGGGAAGAGGAAGCAGTTTTGTTACCTCATTCAGTGCACAGGACCCCTCCTCATTTTACCACTAAGGAAACAGTCTAAGAGAGGTCAAGTGACTTACCCAAAAATTCACAGCTAGGACTAGGAGTTGATATCTGACTCCAGAATCCATGCTTTTTCTGCCACCTCATGGCCCAGTCAGTGTGCTCAGCTCTGGAGAAATTTCACAGTCTGGAACAAGCTTCATTCCCCATGGAGCTGACAGTCTAGCTGGAGAATGAAGACATTTAGAAATGAAATAACTGCCCCTACCAGGAAGTAAATAATTTATGAAGATCATGTTGAAGCATTTATGTGCCAAGCACTTTTCTAAGTGCTTAACATATTTATATTAGTTCATTTAATCATAACGAATCCTTGAGGTAGATACTGTTGCAATCCCAGTTTTACGGTAAATAGAGGCACACAGAACTTAAGTGGCACCCCAGAATTCATGCAGGTCTAGGTTGTCTGGAGCCAGAGTCCACACTCATAACCTCCATGCTGTACACTGCCCCATAAATGCCAAAGGGAGGATAAGCCCATAGGCATTCAGAGGGTGATTCATGGTAGGCCAGGGATCAGGGAAGCCTTCCCAGAGAAAGTGGCATTGAAGCGGACAAAGGTGCAGTCCAGGTATTCAGCAACCTCAAAATCCCCACCCACTCTGCCAGCATCAAGAGCAGAGAGCAAGAGATACTGGCAGACCAGCAGGACTGCAAGTGAGGCAGACTGAAATGGCTGTCAATATCTGAAGGTCATGCTGACCTTCAAGCCTCTAGGCTGTTTGCTTCTTAACTAGTTACCACCAAGCCCCTTCCTCAGTGTGGTGCCACCTGCACCTTCTTGTAGTCTCTTGGGAGGTACCCTCCTCCCCCAGAACCATGTGTCTTTCTAGGTCTCAGCTTCAGCATGGGCACTAAATAGAGGGGAATGAAGAGGAGAGCGTTCATCTGTCCCTCGCCAATGTTGCTTGTGTACATGCACACACATGCTCTGGTGCCTTCAAGGCCATATCCACCCACATGTGTGCACGCCAATGCATGCTCTCATACGAAGCCTGCTGCCAGCCTTCTAGCAGCCTGTGGTAGTCACCTAAGTCACCTGCCATTGTAGGAGGCCTCCTGTGGAAGCTATTGAGTCCAGATCTCTTCCTAAAACACTCCAAGATGCCCAAGAGATGAGTGGCTATGTTATAGCAGTTTGCAAATTACACAACACTCCACCAATAGGATCTCATTGAATGCTTGCAGTAGCCAGTTGGACAAGAAGAAATTTCTTGTGTATTTACAGGAATGAGCCTCGCCTAACGTGTCTTGTGTCTGAGGCAACTTGTGGGACGTGTCTCCTTATAGTCTCCAGTTTGAGGCAACTTGTGGGAATTAACTCTATGTGTTTATACAGTATACAGTCAATCTTCATTATTTCCTGGTTACATATTTGCAGATTCACCAAAACCTATTTTTGTAACCCCAAAATCAATACTCATGGTACTTTTGCAGTCATTTGTGGACATGCACAGAGTGACAAAAAAAATTGAGTCACCTGGCGGGGCACATTTCCATCTTAGGTGGAACAGGGTAGAACAAGATGACAGCACTCTGCCTTCTTGCTTCAGCTTTGATAATATAAACAAGTGTCCTTCTTACAATCTATTTAGCATCATGTTGTTGCATTTTCGTGCTTTTGTTGCTGGTTTCACGGTTTTAAATGGCCTCCAGCATAGAGCTGAAGTGTTACCTGGTGTTCCTGAGTGCAGAAATACTGAGATGTACCTTACGGAGAAGATATGTGTGTTAGATAAGCTTCGTTCAGGCATTAGTCATTGTCCTGTTGGCCATGAGTTCAATGTTAATGAGCCAGCAACACATATTAGACAAGGTGTCTTTAAACAGAAACACAGAACAAGGTTATATATTGATTTGATGAAAATATTGTGACCAGAGGCTCACAGGAACCCAAACCTGCATTTCCCCTAGGAGCAATGGTTCAATATTTGCAAATTCAGTGGTCTCTTTATAGAACAAAATTACCACAAATAACAAAATTGAACTGTATGTATATATCTATGTATGTGTGTATCTTTTAATTAAGAGAAAATGTCAGAGAAATTTTAATCTTTGAGTTGAACAAAGAAATAATACTTGTACAAACATAGACCCACCTAATGTTACAGTTAAGTCATAATTTCCTGGCAGTCAGTGTGAAAGAGAAACATCAAAGGATGATTACACGTGTACATACAACCTGCTTAAACCTCTGCTTGCAACCTCTGTAATTCTCCCAGAGTTAGAGAAGAGTCACACCGAATTCCACAGCTTCGTCCAGGCTGAGGTTTGTGGAGAAGGATAGACACCGCATGGGGTTTGGCTAGAGAGGAGCTAGCCCACCTTCCCCAAGTGCCTTTGTTTGAGAAATTACCGTGGCTGTGGCAGCTGTAATAAAAGGGAACAGAGCCCAATGGGCGACAGTTTTATCTCCATCTACAACCCAAGATGGATTCGGTGGCAGCACTGTGCCCAAGGCCAGAGATTTCTTTCCTCTGCGGCTGCCTGGGCCCAGGGACTTGTCAAGCCCAAGTTAGCATATCGATTGCAGACGACAGGCTGGTTAAGTGTGAAGTTGGTGCTCGCCTGCCCAGGAGAGCCTGGCTGCTCGTTGCTGGGTTCCTTCTCACATAAGCTCTGGAGAAAGGTGAGCATGTAGATTGCAGCCTCAGAGAGCGAGGTGTGAACGTGGGCTTTGCCGCGTGGGTTGGGGTCTGAGCATGGGCACCTCACAGGATAGACAGCAACTGTGCATGCCTGGTTGCTTCTGTGCCTATCTCCGACGTTCTTGCATCAACCCCAGCAACCCAGTGCCAAGAGATACACTGGCCCACCACAAGCTGTCTGGGGGCCTGCCAGGCCTGGAGAGAGGCCTTGTGTCCAAGCAGGACAGACATCCTTGGTTTTAGGGAAAGGACACTTGGCTACTAAACTTGTGGAAGACAAGAGGTCAGGGAATGCAGAAACCGATGTGGGCCTGGGCTCAGTGTTGGCTGGGAACTGTACCAGCTTCATTTGCTTTTGGCCAGCATGTGTCCAGGAGCCCCTACACACAAGGCAAGCAACCTCGCTGTTCTTCCTTCAGCTTCCCCAGAATTCCTCTAGGAGGCTTCTTGACCTTAGCATGTTTGATAAAGCTTGGCAAGTTAGGATGAACAGGAGATAGTCTTCTCGTGTATCATTTTGCCCCTCACAGGTCTTGTCCACGCCTACCACACTATCCCCACCACCTGCCCCAACCCCTGCAGGCATGACAGCCTGTTCCCCACTCCTGGCCTCCCCCTGGAGGAGGCGCTCGGTCTTCCAGTGGCCAGGCTTCTCCTGTGTTCCAGCGCCCTGGGCATTTGCAAGGTGGATCCAAGGTGTTGAAACCTGAGCAACCTCAGATTTTGCCCACCTGCCCTTCTCCCCTACAAGAGTAGGTCCTTTCAGTAAGTTAGTTGCCAAAATTAGAGACAGGAGAAACCAGTTTTAACAGCCACAGGCACTGGACTCTGTCGTGTAGTGCAGGGTCAGCCCAGCCCAGCACTGGGGCCAGCACTTTTGCCCAGGCTCCACCAGTCTGGGGTCCTGGGTCCTTGGGATGAGACAGTCAGTGGAGGAGGCCTTGAGGCCTGTGGAGATTCCTTGAGGGCCCTGGGGTTCAGCCACAGCCCACACCCTTCTGGCCACTCCTGCAGGATTGTCACTCACTGCCCTTGAGCTGATGCATTTCCTGCCTACGTCTTTCTGCCTCTCCTGTCCTCTCCTCCCTTCTCCTACTTTTCATGCAGCCACTTTAATTACCTTCATTAGACATGAATTCATTCAGCTGTACCAGGAAAAGCAGCCTCTCTCTCCCCAGGGGTTGCCTCGCTCCCTAAGGGCCTGTCTGTCTTCTAGCACAGAGCTGGGGTGGGTGCTGAAGAGTGGGAGGCACCAAGACCTCTTTCTGCTTCTTCACTTGCTCCTGACCTTCAACTGCGTGTTCTCTCTATCTCTCTGTCTGTCTCAGGTTAAGGAGAGTCCCGTTTGCCCCGGTAGCTTTCTGCCACAAGGAGGGGAAGGGGCTCTGAGAAGAGAAGCGAGTTTTGGGGTGTGTCTGTTCCCGTGAGAGGCTGAAATTGAAAGGTTCTAGGGGTTCCCAGGGCAGGCACTGCACCAGGCTCCCACTCTTCTTCCCCATTCCAGCTGCTACTGCCACACGGAGTGAATGTGGCAGCGGCTGCCAAGGCCTGTGAACCCAAGGCTTCGGCGCTGCTGTCCTCCCCACAGGCACAGCCCCTGCACGCTCAGGCCTGGCCCCCATAGGCTTACGCCTGTCTCTCTGTCCCAGGTGGAGGTAGAGGTGGAGAGCATGGACAAGGCCGGCAACTTCATCGGCTGGCTGCACATCGACGGCGCCAACCTGTCTGTCCTCCTGGTGGAGCACGCGCTCTCCAAGGTCCACTTCACCGCCGAACGCAGCTCCTACTACAAGTCCCTGCTGTCTGCCGAGGAGGCTGCCAAGCAGAAGAAAGAGAAGGTACGTGTGGCAGCCCAGCCGTGCTCTCCCTGCCCTCCTCTTCACACACTAATGCTGCTGCCTCCAGAGAACTGCTGCTTCCAGGAGGAAGTCGTTCTGTCATCCCCACACTGAGTAGCCCAGGAAGGTGTTGGTCTCAGACCCCACACCAGGGCCACACACAGGTGAGGAGAGACTGCCAGCTGAGGTGTCCTCGGCCACAGCCTGTTGCAGACCTGAGGTGGGCCTGGGCTGCCAGCCCAGAATGTCATCAGTGATCCCAGGCCTGCTCAGGTGGGCCTGAAGTAGAAAGCTGTCTAGGTGACCATGGAGCCATGGGACAAAATGCCTGGGGCATCCCTCCCTCCCCAGCCCTGACCCTTCTCTGTCGGTGCCCTCAGAGGGACTGTGCAGCCCAAGCCCACATCTGAATTTCCTTCACGTTGCCCTGTGGGGAAACAACCCCAGGAAAGGCCTCAGCTGTTAAGACAAGAGATTTATAACCCATCAGTCTCTGTGGGCACCACATTGAAGAGACAAGGGGGATGGGGTGGAAAGCGGCTTTTGGAAACCAATCGACAGTTGAGGAATCCAGTAGTTTGGAGGTGGGAGCCAGGCTCACTCAGCCTGTTGCTTTTGACTTATAGCCCGGCGCTGATAATGGGGATAAATCCGCCGGCCACCAATTTGTCAGGGCTCCTGTGAGCTTGAGGAGAATTCGTGGGACAGCCATGCTGAGCCATAAATTTGTTCCAGGAATAAATGCTTCCTTTCCCATGGGGCAGCCATCTGGCTCAAAACTCACTTCCCAGAGCCAAGGCCCAGACACCTGCCAAAAAGAGTCAGGGGCATTGAGGCCCCAGAAGCACCACATTCTTCACCAGCCCCAAGCAGCTGCCTCCTCATTCAGGGCTTCTCTTCGCCCCTCAGGACTGTCCTCCTGGATCTCTCTGTATCCATTCTTCCCATCCCCTGGGGATTGGGGCAGGCAACCAACCCCTTGGTGGTAGAGGAGAGTGGAGGTAGAAAGACTCCAGGGAAAGGTGGACCACAAACCTAGCACAGATGAAAGGGACGGTCGGTGACCTGGAGGAGGCAGCCACCATGAGACCTCAGAGGAGATTCCCACCTCCTGCTCACATCAAGCCTCCTCCTGCCAGAATGAGGGGGAAGCAGGCAGCCTCAGCTCCTACAGGAAAGGAGTCACATGGCTTCTTCCTGGATTTCCTGCTTGTGACAGCTGAACTTAAGACTGCCACCCCCATGTCCTCTGCCTGCTGCAGGGAGAGTGGGGAGAGGCAGCACTGGGGCCTCCTGTTTAAAGGTTGGCACTTTCACAGAAGAGTTAGCAGCTGGGGGTAGAGCGGCAAGCCCCAGAGTCGAAGGCCCAGAGGCCAAAAGCGTCTTCATCCTGGCCTTGCTTCCTGGCTTTTCAGCAGTGAGCGCGGAAGCCACCTTTTCAGAGCTGGGCAATCCTCTACCCTCTGAGAGTAGAGACCCTAGAGGAACCCAGAGGAGCACAGGGAGGGAACTCTGGCCTGAGATGGAAGGGTGGGTTCCCTGCCAGGGGCTGTGCTGCATTCAGCATCGTTATTTACTGCACAGTGTGTTTGTCTGAAAGAACCCAAGTCACCATTTTGCTGGTGCCACTTGATGATGCTGAGGAGTAATTACCAGTGATTAATTACTTACATGGCCTGTGTGTTTTTATTCTAGTCCAGTTAAAATGCAGTGCACAACTCTCAGTGCTAGGGCCTGCCGCCTCCTGGGTCCCTCTCCTGCAAATCCCGGTCTGCTCATCAAGGATCCTGAGGAACCGAGGCTGGCTTTCTTCCTCCTGGAGGAGCTGTTTCCTAGGAGCAACACTAGCAGAGCTTTGTAACAGCTCTCAGAGTTGGCTGGACCCCGATAAGAGCATCTGGTGGCCGGCTGCAGGACAGTAACCTGAGTATCTGGGGTGTACCCAGCCTTGTCCCACTTGACCCCACAAGGGCTGCCTTACCTGTCAAGAGACAGTGGTTGTGAGATGCTGTTAGCATCAGGATGCATGGATGTTTGTGCCTGTAGGTAACCAAGGAAAGGTAATGCTGAGGGATTTTGTGAGACCAGGAAGTGCAGAAGGCTTTGGGAGTGTGATCATGTGTGCATGCATTCATGAGTGTGTCTGTCTTGGGGAACCTGGTAATGCTGGTTTCCCAGCTACGAGGGCTTAACTGCCTCCCTGCTGAGTGTAATTCCTCCCTGTGCCCTGTGGATGCCTCCTCAGTGAAGAAGGTGATAGGGCCCTCCACTTCCCTGGCAGGAGGTAACCCCCACCTCCTCCTCAACGGCCCTGAATAGACCTGAGGACCAAGGAGGGAACCACAGATGGCAGATGCCTGTCCCCATGCCTTAACCCTACCTCACACATGTGCCCAGCAGGGCCCTGCACAGGGCTAGATTGGCTATCGATTGGCTTTTATTGAGCTTGGCTTCCCTGCTGCAGGCCCAAAGGCCTCCGCCACCTTGGCCCCTCGCCAGCCCCACCCCTGGAGCCTTGCAAGCAGCAATGTTAAACAGGATTTAGAAAGGAAAGACTCCAGCCAACGGATCCTCAGTCCACAGTCCCCATCACCTGCCAAGAGAAGGACCCGGGCATCCCTGAGGATGAAGTGCAGGGAAGAGAGAGGGCCAGGGCGGGGAGAGGACAGGAGAGACAGCCTCCATTCCTGACCTGCCTGGTCTGTGCCTGGCTTGATGGGCTCTTTCCCTCAGGGTGGCCGGAGCAACAGAACACAAGAAGCCCCAGATTATAGAGGGGACCCAAGCAAGACAGGAACTTGCATGGCAGAGCAGCCTAGAGCAGATGAACAGGCAGGAGGGGCCTCCATCCACCCTTCCCAGTCTTGCTCTGTAGCCAGGGCCATTGGGGGTACCAGCAGTGCCCACCATCGGCAGAGCTCCACCCTGGCCTTGGCCTGGAGAGACACTTCCCCCACCTGACCGCAAACCCTGCCATCAGTCAGCTGGGACAGTCTCTCCACAACATTATGCTTAGTAACTGCCTCTCCACGTGCTCAGAGGTGGTCCATGAGCAAGGGCAGACTGTCCTATGGTTGGCTCTCCCAGCATTCCTGGGCCCTGCTGCTTAGGTCAAGCTCAGGACCTCTGCCCAGCTCTTTGGCCATAGAGGCTCTTCCCCAGCTCCTCCATCTTTCAAGAGTCTAGGGTAGAGCCATACAGCACTAATTCTCTGTGTCTGGGTGTATAATTACTATTCCTTCTGGAAAGGATCTTTGAGTTTTCCTCGTCATCTCCCCAGAGGTCCAGGAAGAGGAGCAGCTACAGTGGGGATTCCCAGAAACCAGCTTCTTGTGGGAAATCTGAGCTGTGAGGGCTGAGGATGGCTATGGAAAGTGGCTAGGTCTGGCAGGTGTCTTGCCAGTGAGTGTGTGTCCTCCGTGCACCCCGGCTGTGCAGAAGGGCAGCCCGAGTCAACATGGGCAAGTGCACCCTTGTTCTAAGGATGGGGACAAGGGCAGCCACGCCTTTCCCAGCTGACTGACTCCTTCCCACCAAGGGGCCACCTGGCCAGCCTGCATGTACCAGCTTGCCCATGTGGCTGCAAGTCCCAAGGATCAGCTGCTCACCTCCATCCCCACAGGGAAAGAGGAACCCGTCATAGCTGCACTGCCTGAAGGGCCAAAGGTCAGCCTCTCCTAGAAACAGAGTGCCTTTATCTGAGGAGACAGCTGTCTCTCTCCTACCCTCTAGATGCTTCTTGGCAACCTCGGGTGCCAACCACTTTGTGTAAGGAGACACCTTGCTTCTGCTGTCTTCTCAATTCAGGTGGCAGTTTGCACCGCCCCACCCACCACAAAGTGAGCTGTGGCACCTTGTCACAGGACGGGCCCTAGTGCTGGGGACTGAGGACCATCCTCAAGGCTTTGGTTTGCATCTTCCTTAACCTCACACCTGCTGCCCACCTGAGCCTGCCGGGAAAGAAGCTCCACCCCACACTCCCCAAGGAGGAGACCTGATGCTGTCGCCCAAGGCACTTTTACTTGAGGAGTCTTTAGCATTCTCTGCTTTCACCCTGTCAGTGTGTTCCTAATTCAACAACACTGCTGAGGGGCTGCCTTCCCCCACAGCCAAAGGAGCAGGGTGGGGCTGGGATGGGAGCCCTCAACAGCTCGCAGGCTCAGGGCCCATGGTCCACTCAGGAACCAGCACAGAGTGCCAGTCTCTGTTAACAAGCTCAGTGCTGGGAAAGGAGGGAGCCGGCAGGAAGAGGGAAGGGTCCCTGCGTGGGATGCAGAGGGCATGCTGAGGGATTCGGGACTGCAGGGGTGCCTGCTGGTGAGGATGAGGGGGCAGACTCCTGGGACAGGAGGGCTCCACCCCAGCTCACTTAAGGTCGTGCTGACAGTCTCATCTCTGAGACCGAGCGAGTCCCATTGATCCTCAGAGCTGCAAGGGTCCCAGAAGGGCTGGGAGCCCAGGTGTCAATAGGAGTGGCTGGTTAAGTAGATACCAGTGAACTTCCAGCTTCGGAGGCCCAGGGAGAAAGCCTCAGGCTTATCAGGATATAGGCTTGGCATCGGAAGCATTTATGGCTATCTCCCTCTCCCCACTGCCCCCCACTCCCACCCCTAGCCCTTTCACAGGGAAGCCCACAAGCTAGAGACCCACTTCCCCACATGGGCAGGGAGGCCCTTGAGGGATTAGGGCCTCTGTCCTGACTAGAGGCAAAGCTGTGGATTAAAGTCCTACTGCCTGCCTCCTCCCCTCTGGCCAGCCAGGGCTTGGGGGACTAGAAGCAGCAGCGTGTACAGAGATCTCTGGTGATGGGAACAGGTGTTAAGGTATCTGGAGCCTGGAAGATGAGAAGGGGTCAGGAGCTATTTGGGTAGGAGCCCAGAGCACCAGACCAGGGGCCCACAAGCCCAACCATAGAAGTCACTGCTTGGTGTAGGATGGTAGAAAGCTTGGGCCTGGGAGATGTCTCAGTCATTCCACCATAGCCGCTCCTTCTAGTGGAAGAACCCACACCCACACTCAGGCCGCATTAAAGGCAGAAGTGTGGGGTCTGGGTTGAGCCAAGGTGGTTCCAGAATTCCAGCATTCCTGCCCTTCTGCTGTGTCCTGAAGCTCCTGAGGAATCTGCATTTCAGCTGCGAGAGAAGAAAAGGGGACCCAGAAAAGTTTGACCAAAGTCAAACAGCAAGTTCAAAAACAACAGGGACATGAGGCCTCATCTCCCTCTCCACCCCTCACCAACAAACAGCTTTTTCCTCCTGGTTGATGGTATTTTCTCAGGGATACCTAGTCAATGCCAAATGCCCCTGGAAGAGCTCTAGAGCCAGGCTGCCTATGTTTGAATCCTGATTTCACTACTTCTAGCTGCAAGCCTGTGTACCTCAGTTTTCCCATTTGTAAAACAGGGATAATATCAAGACCTACTCAAAGGGCTGATGTAAGGACTACATGAATTAATATTTGGAGAATGTTTAGAATGGTACCTGGCACCTAATAAGCACATAAGTTTTGGGCAAATACTTTTAGTCATCCTTATTCCTGTGTGTGTCTTTGGGACCCCAAGCGTGATCCAGTCTCTGGACTCTCCCACCTGCCCTTCCTGCTGCTCAGCTGGAAAGCCACCTCCCTCCCCTGCTCTGACAGACCTCACCATTTGGATAATCTTCTGGCTGCAAGATTGGACTTGACACACTGTCACGTCAAATCAGCTTCTGAGCCACTGCAGCCCTGACAGCACAGGGCTTGGGGAAGGAAGGGAGAGAGGGAAGGGTGGAGAGCGCATGGCCCAGCTTCTGGGCTGAGGTCAGAGCAACCTGCTGGAGGTGAGGAGGATGGAGAAAATGCTGAGCAGAAGCATTCTTGGTGAGCTCTTCCCCAGCCTAGGGCTGCGGCTTGGACTGCCTCAGGAGCACCAGGGGCCCTGTGACAACAGGAGGTCCTGCAGAATTCAGAGGTGCCCTGCAGAGGGCCACGGGGAAGGGAGATGGGGAGCCGGAGCAAGAGAGGTGCGGGTGTGAGGAGCCCAGAGCCAAAGAGTTCATGAAAGCAGGGCTCTCACACTTGGACGTGCATGAGATGGCCTGGGAGTCTAGTTTTGCTCTTTTTTACTCTCTCTGGGATGCTCAGAACAGATTGTAATTTGGTGAGCCTGGGGTAGGATCCGGGGCCAGCATTTTTAATAAACTCCCTTGTTGGTTCTGATGCCTGCCTGAATTTGAGAACTGCTAGATGAGAACTTTATTGAGCCCACCTTTCCCCTCCAAGATAGAGGGCTTCAGGGGCTCAGCCTGGTGTGAATCCAGTGCCCCACAGTCACTCACCTGGGGCCGATCCCATTTGCCCGAAACCTCTTTGCCAGTGTCTTTTTTTCTTCTTCTTCTTCTTTTTTTGAGACAGAGTCTTGCACTGTCGCCCAGGCTGGAGTGCAGTGGCATTATCGCGGCTCACTGCAACCCGTGCCTCCTGGGTTCAAGCGATTCTCCTGCCCCAGCCTTCCAAGTAGCTGGGACTACAGGCACCCACCACCACACCCAGCAAATTTTTGTATTTCACCATATTGGCCAGGCTGATCTCGAACTCCTGACCTCGTGATCCACCCGCCTCAGCCTCCCAAAGTGCTGGGATTTCAGGCATGAGCCACCACACCTGGCCTCCCCGTGTCTTTTATGACTTCACTTCCTCACCCTCTTCTTACTTCTGCCGACTGAACATGCAGGTCTGGGCCCACTATGAGGAGCAGCCTGTGGAGGAGGTGATGCCAGTGCTGGAGGAGAAGGAGCGATCCGCCAGCTACAAGCCTGTGTTTGTGACCGAGATCACTGACGACCTGCACTTCTACGTGCAGGATGTGGAGACCGGTGAGTGCTCAGACCGCTGGCTCGTGGTTCCTTGCTTGGTCCAGCTGGTGCTGCCTGGGGGTAGGGGGCCTCTGCCCAGTGGGTGGGAGGAATGCTGCCTAGGCAGTCCAGGAGCCTCCCCTGAAGAGCTCACGTTGCCGCCCCTGTCCCCCTGCCTTGTCCCACTGCTCCTCTGGGCTTGGGGTTATTTCAGGAACCTTCACATGAGCCCTGGCGTGGGCTCAAGCATGGAGGTGCTGCCAGGCAGGTCCTCTGAGAGCAGGTGAGATAACTAGGTTTATCTGGGTGGAGCTCTGAGCCTCTTAGGTGATTGTTTGTTCCCACACACTCCTGACTATGCTGGGCAGGAGGATTTGTAGCCCCCAGAGTGTGTCAGGCATCAGCCAGGCATCGCTCAGCCCCTTTCCCTCTGGGGGAGCAAGGAGTGGTGCTGGGTTTGTCTCTGCTGGGGTTTCTCCTTCTGTAGAGGTTAACATAGCCCTGAGTGATAGCCAGTTTCCATGGAAACAGGCAGCGCTCTAAGGGAAGACATTCCCGGGCAGTCTCTGAAGGACCTTCTCCTCCTTCCGTCCTGAGTGGTGTACACTGTTGCCAGGGTCCCCTGGGCAGAAACCTGGGGTTTCTGGAGGCCAAAGGGCAGGAGAAAGCTCTAGCAGCCCCTGGCTTGACTCCACCTCCACCCGCTTATACTTTCCATCCTGACCTGCCTCTTCTCATGGCCACCCTGTGCAGGGAAACAGTTGAGTTTGGAGCAGAAGGAAAAGCTCTTAGAGCTGCCTCTGGATCCCAGGAAACAAATCATGGTAGGCAGAGGTGGGCAGAGGGAGCTGGAAGTGTCAGTGACACTCAGGCAGTCCCCCAGATGGCAGGACACAGCTCTGCCCAGCCTCCTCAGCCCACCCCAGGCCAACTCCAGCCCCGTCTCAGCCACTTCCCTCTAATGCTATTTCCCAGGCAGCTGCCTTTGTGGCAGTGTCATTTCACCAGGAAAAACTTGACCATTCCTGGCCCTGGGCTGGCTGTGCTTAAAAAGGAAAAACACAAAGGGGAGGGGTAGAGATGGAGCCGATGAGCCTTTGGGATTAGGTTCTCTTGAGGTCAGCCACAGTCCTGCTGAAAGCTGCTCCAGCAGTTGCCTTGGGAATGAAATCGGGCGGTGGCCAGCCTCTAGGGCTGGGTCATGTGACAGGGAAGGAGTCTTGTAGTGGTGGTCTAGGTAGGAACAAGAGCTGTTCCTGGGCAGAGGAACCAGCTAGAATTCACCACCCCGAAATCCCCACCAGTCCCCCAGAGAACTTGAGCAAAAGGATGCAATCACTCCCAGGCAGGCTCCACTCAGCCGCTGGGACCTGCTGGGGAGGACCTGCCTTGACTCAGAACAAGCCCCTGAAGTCTTAGGGAGCAGAAATCTGAAGCAGAAAAGGAGAGAAAAGAGAAAACCATGTGTCCTTGGAATGCTGGAAGAGAAGGGAGTGAGGCCCTTCCTGGCGGGCCACCTGGGGATTTGTGGTGGTCTCCAGAGAGGAAGGCCCCTGCCCTCTGGTGGCTCCGTGGTATCCATGGAGATAAACCTCAGAATCCACAGCCCCCCTCTGCTGAAACCTTTCATCCCCTCTCGGGGGGCATCCTCTTGCCCTGTCTCCCTTCTTTCAATTAAAGTCTGTCTTCGAGAAGGATCTGACAAAAACATTGCCATTAGCTGCAAATGACCAGTGAGTCTCTGTAAGGACCTCCCAGAGGGCTTTGCCTGTTGGCAGGAGGCAAAATCCTGCTTCTGTTGCCTTGGAGCAAAAAAATGAAAGTAGACCAAGTTAGGGAGGAAGCTGTCTGTCAAGGCTTCTTAATCCCTGGAATTTCACTGTCTGTGGTAGGAACACTGTCTAAAGAGAATTATAGAGGGCTGACCACTGGGTAGGGGGAGGGGCAGCTGCTACCTTCAGGCCTCTGTCCTGTGGATGCAGGACCAGTGGCCTCTGCAGCAGCCTAAGAGTGGACACACATCCCTGCATGCTTATGCAGAGTTTATTTTCAATGCAGCTGAATTATTAAGCACCTTGCATGCATTGGGGATTCTACCAGGCCTCGCGTGAGTAAACAGAAAGAAGTGAGCTATGGTCTATGCCCTGAAGGAGCTCACAGTGTAATAGCAGGTAACTTGTAAGGCTGACTGTGGCAAGTGTAACAACAGACATATGTTGCGCCCTCCTTGCAGCACTGCCTTGGGCCCTGAAGATAAAGAGAGGACTCCCACACTTAGACTACACATCCACAGTCACCCTCCTTGCTTCTGAGAGGAAAGGGGCAAAAAGGGTCTGAGACAGAGCTAGAATCAGGGCCAGAGGGGACATAAAAAGGGAAGCCACAGGGGGCTGATGCCTCCCAGAGTCAGGGTGGGAGGATTCTTTAAGGAGCCAGGGAGAGAAACTGAGTAGGCCCTAAGTGTTGCCAAAACAGGCAAAAGCAGTAGGACTGCTGACCCAAGGTCAGAGTGCTTAGGGAAAGACAAGGTAGGGAATCCCTCCTCCAGTGGATCAGGGGCCCTGAGTAGCGGGGTGGGACAGTAGAGCCCCAGCCCGGCAGCACTGGAAGTCCTGTTCAGCATGTATCTTGCAGGGTGACAAGGGTCAGAGTGGCCAAGTTTGAATAATACTGAGGCTCTAGGCCCTGATCCAAGAATTCCTCCCCCATCTTCCATGGCTTCAATTCCGGGGCCTTTTCCACAGTGGTGTGGGCCCCATCCTTCATCCCTACTTTTGCCCCCTGGGAGGCAGTGGACAGTGGCTTCTGTCAGTTACCACCTCTGTGACCCAGGCCAGGAGCTGGCCTTGTAGAAATGCAGTACAGGTTGGCCAGCCCTCACCCTGGAGGAGGCTGTTTGGCATTGTCCTTGCTCCCTGTCTTCTTGCTTTCTCCACCTCCTTAATCAAAGCTCAGGCACATCCCAAGGGCTCCCACACCCTGGGCCAGCAGACTGAAGAGCTGAGATGGCAAGGCTGTGTGTGCCTTTAAGGCCCAACGTGTCAGCAAGTCACCAATGCCACTTCTGAAGGCAGATGGCATGAAACCTCTGGAGTGAGGACCAAGAGGGCTTCCCCGCATGGGTTGGGGACAGAGCCAGTGCTGCAGTGCCTCCCAGAATTTCACATTGAGCTCCCTCCCCAACCCCTCCCAGAAAAACTCTCCAGAGGCTTCGAGGAACCCAGCACCCAGGTCTCACTGCACTCTTCCTCCCTGGCAGGCACCCAGTTGGAGAAGCTGATGGAGAACATGCGCAATGACATTGCCAGCCACCCCCCTGTAGAGGGCTCCTATGCACCCCGCAGGGGAGAGTTCTGCATTGCCAAATTTGTAGATGGAGAATGGTAAGCCACTTGGAAAAGCAAGGCAGAGTCTTGAGCAGGAACGATAGCAAGGCTGTCCTCAGGCCCTGGGCGTTGCCTTAGCAGTCTGGTTTCCCCAGCTGGTTAATGATGGCCCCCAGCAACTCTCCTGAGTGTCCCTCTTCATTGCCCACAGCCCATTTGGGGCCTCGCTCTGGCCTGTGCACCCCCTGCCAGACAGAAGTGGCGCCTTCCTTCTCTCCTGGGGGATTCCAGAGTGGGAGCCCTGGCTGGCTGGCTGGCTGGCTGGCCGGGCTGTCCAGCACACCCCTCACCTCACCCAGGAAGAATGATGTTACACGGGGCTGAGGTAGAGGCTGGGCCATGGTAAGCCCATACCAGCTGCCTGACCCTCCTCCCCGGCTGTCTAGGACATGAGCAGCAGTGCTCACAGGCCAGAAGAAGGTCGCTGATGTGTAATCTACCAACGGAGGGCCCACGGCCTTCCCAGGGTGACGAAGTGACTTGGATGTGTTCCCTGCTGCGGCCTCCCAGACAGATCTGCTGGCTAATTACAGCTGCTGTTTAGTGCTCTGGGTTTAAACAGCAGACATCAATCTAGTCATTAGTCTTGTTGCTTTATGCCCCAAGGACACATTAATCTGCTCCACATGCTCCTTTCTCCCTCTTCTGCTCCCGGCTATGCTCTGATTCCATTAGGTGGTGGCCACAGTGCCCGAGGCTGGGCCTAGATGGAGTGCAGTAACTGTCCCCTGTGACACCCGTTGAACCCGGGCAGGAAAATGCTGTGCCCCTGCCCCACCATTGCTGAGGCTCTGGGAGCCCAGATTCCTCAGGGCTGTCTCTTGAGCTCTGCCCATGATGCCATTGCAGGTACCGTGCCCGAGTAGAGAAAGTCGAGTCTCCTGCCAAAGTACATGTCTTCTACATTGACTACGGCAATGTGAGTGTTGGGGACCAGGGTGTTGGGGGGGCTATCAAACAGCAGCCCCCGGGTCAAATCTGTCTGATCTCTCCAAGGTCCTTCCAAGCTTACCAATAAAACAATGAGCATTGGGGCATCTCTGCTGTGCGTGTAACAGGCCAGGCCCCCTGAGTGACGTAGCAAAACTGGGGTCTATGACCAGTGGCTGCAAACACTGATAGGTCCCACGTCCAGACCCCACAGATGAGTGTCCAGCCACACCCACAGTTCCTCTTCTGCCTGAGGTCTCTGCAGAATGGGGGCAGGGCCTTTGTAGCACTTGGAGGGCCTTTACACCCACAGTTCCTGGTATTCAAGCCAAACTGGGTGTTTGTTCCATGCGCTAATCCCCAGCACATCCCCAAACTCAGGCTTGCTGGGAAGGGACAGTCACAAGGTGACAGTGACTGGCACCCTTGGGAGAAGAGTCTCTCCAGCTGCCCCTGGGAGTCTACTGACAACTCCTGGGAGATTATCTTTAGGAACAGCAGCAAGCTGGTGAGAAAGCTGTCGTTCAGGAGGGTCAGGAGGGTGATGCTCCTGAGTCATGACTCCGCTTGTCTGCATTCCTCCCATACCTTCCTCAAGGGCTAAGACTGAGGATCTGTTAATAGAGATCCCCGAGCTGGGCCATGCTCCCAACCCATCTCCTGGGAATACACAAAGGAAGAGGTCCTGCCAGACGAGGGCGAACCGAGATGCCTGGGCCAGAACCACAGGCAGGCCCAGTGACCACGGGGATACTTGTCTTGGTGTGCTCCCCTAGCCAGCAGCTGGAGCACCCCCTGGCCTGTGGGAACGTAGTCAGGGAACCCATGTCACAGACAGAAGGGCATTGGGAGGAAATGGAAAAGCGATTAGAGTCCAGTTATACTGTGATTGTTTTCATGGGAACCACTAGGTGTGCCAGCACCAGGCCCAGAGTGAGGGTGTGAGCCACAGCTCTCCATCTACTGCTGGACCCGCAGGGCACGTTCTCCCCAGGCTTCACCCACTGGGGAGCCTTTGTACGTGGCAAAGTGGAACCAAGTCATGGGATGAACAGGGTGGCCCAGAGTTAGCATTCCCAGAGGCCTGGCCACAGAGAGCTGTTCTGTAAGAGAGCAAGGGGGCAGCGAGTATGTGACATGTTGGCCTGCTGCTTTCTCTGCAGAGAGAGGTCCTGCCATCCACCCGCCTGGGAACCCTACCACCTGCCTTCAGCACTCGGGTGCTGCCAGCTCAAGCCACGGAGTATGCCTTCGCCTTCATCCAGGTGCCCCAAGATGTAAGTCTGGAGTCTTCCTCCTTCCAAAGGGTACTGTCCACTGACACTCAGCCGCTGCTGCAGCCCTCATGGGCTGACAGGAGAAGATGGAAACTATGACGGTCTCTTAGTAATAGGACTCAAGAGATGCGAAGTTGAGGAAGATGCTACCGAGGCAGTAGTATTAGAGCATTCCAGCTAGTTCATAGAAGCAGGTAGGCCAGGGTGCGTTTGGACAAAGACTAGACCACCACAGCTGGATCCCAGGTGGCTTTTGGGCAGTGGCAGGAGATGATCGGGCAGTGGCAGGAGGTGAGATGGGAAAGGCCTTGATGTCGTGGGCTTGTCTACCCTGGCAAGGAGTTTATTCTTTGTGCTGTATAGGCAGGAGGAATGTGGCACCGTTTCTAGGAGAAGTGTGACATGCTCCAAAATGTTTCTGAAAGTTAGTTCTGATGGCACAGTGAACAGAGGGACTAGAAGGAATGGGTGGGAGACAATCATAACAGTCCAGGCTAGAGACGAAGGTGGCGCTGGGTTTCTTATGTGTGGATATGTTGCTGTTGGCCAAGGAGAATGAGAAGGAGCAAATTTGGGCAGTGGGACCTCCAGGCAGACTTAGAGTTTTCAGTTGGGGAGTGAGATGAGACCTGGAATGTATGGGTCTGTGTAGTTAAAACCGTGGTGGTGTACAAGATTGCCCAGATTGAGTATGTGGAAGGTGTGATGGGGAGGAGAGAGAGTATTAGGAAGTGCTGGGGTCCTGCCATCTGAGAACAGGAGCCCAGAGGCAGCATGTGCAGCCAGAGAGGAGAGAACCCATGCTGTGGGTCGTGGATCCCCTCTATCCCCAGAAACAGAAAGCCAGTCTGCAATGTCCAGATCCCCCGGGAGCTCAGGCAGGTTGAGGCTTCCCAGGGGCTGCCCTTGGCTTTAGCTTTGAGAAGGTGCCTGGTACCTGGAGTGAGAGCTACATGAACACCATGGTTGGCACTGTCACCAGATAAAAGGTGCAAATGAAGAATAAGCACATTTACTCTCCACCTTTTCACAAAGTTGCTGAAGGGCAGGAGAGAAGCAACAGAAAATGCTGAAGGCAAGTATCACAAAACAGGTCGGTGAAGACAGACATGTGGAGTCAGGTGCAGTGGCTCGCAACTGCAATTCCAGCCTAGGAGGCGAAGCAGGGAAGATTGCTTGAGGCCAGAAGTTCAAAACCAGCCTGGGCAACATAGTAAGACCCTGTCTCTTTAAAAAAAAAAAAAAAAAAATTAACTTGGTGTGGTGGCACACGCCTGTAGTCCCAACTATTCAGGAGACTGCAGTGAGAGGATCCCTAGAGCCCACAAGTTCAAGGTTGCAGTGAGATGATGGCACCACTGCACTCTGGCCAGTCCCTATCTCCTTTTTTTTTTTTTTTTTTTTTTTTTGAGATGAAGTCTTGCTTTGTCTCCCAGGCTGGAGTGCAGTGGCACAATCTCGGCTCACTGCAACCTCTGCCTCCCAAGTTCAAGCGATTCTCCCACCTCAGCCTTCTGAGTAGCTGGGATTACAGGTGCCCGCCACCACATCCAGCTAATTTTTGTATTTTCAGTAGAGACAGGGTTTCACCATGTTGGCCAGGCTGGTCTTGAACTCCTGACCTCAGGTGATCCACCCACCTTGGCCTTCCAAAGTGCTGGGATTACAGCGTGAGCCATCACACCTGGCCTAGTCCCTGTCTCTTTTTAAAAAAAAAAAAAAAAGACGGAGACAGAGGATGTCATGGACTTAGTGCACTGGAGCAAGGTCCTGCAGGAGATAGGAAGTGAGAGGACACCAAGTGTAAGTGAGCTTTGAGTGGGAAGAAGTCACTTTTCCTTGGAGACACAGGGCAGGCAGGTAGGAGCACAGGGTAGGAAAGAAAGGGGTCACTTGCAGATAGTCTCTGGCTAAGGGCAAGGAAAAGAAAAGAAAAGGGGAAGACTTCCTATCCAGAGCCTGTTTCTACCTCACCAGGGTTCTTTCTGTTTTGTTTTGAGGCTGAGTCTCACTCTGTCACCCAGGCTGGAGTGCAATGGTGCAATCTCGGCTCACTGCAGCCTCCGCCTTCTAAGTTCAAGCGATTCTCATGCCTCAGTTTCCTGAGTAGCTGGGATTACAGGTATGCGCCACCACGCCCAGCTAATTTTTGTGTTTTTGGTAGAGATGGGGTTTCACTGTGTTGGCCAGGCTGGTCTTGAACTCCTGGCCTCAAGGGGTCCACCCACCTCAGCCTCCCAAAGTGCTGGGATTACAGGCATGAGCCACTGTGCCTGGCCAGCCTCACTAGGGTTCTCTGGGGAGTGAATTACGGGCCCCTGCTAGCCAGACTTTCTTGGGAGTCCATGGACAGGAGCTGGGGCCCAAGTGGTTGTTCTCTGGCTTGCTCTGACCTGAGTATGTCTCTGCTCCAGGATGATGCCCGCACGGACGCCGTGGACAGCGTGGTTCGGGATATCCAGAACACTCAGTGCCTGCTCAACGTGGAACACCTGAGCTCCGGCTGCCCCCATGTCACCCTGCAGTTTGCAGATTCCAAGGGCGATGTGGGGCTGGGCTTGGTGAAGGAGGGGCTGGTCATGGTGGAGGTGCGCAAGGAGAAACAGTTCCAGAAAGTGGTACGTGATGTGGAGAGGCGGCCCCAGCATTGCGCCACCACCCTCACAGAGAAGGGGACTGTTCCACAAGCCAGGAAGGGAGCAGGGAATCCACCATCCTGCTGTTCCTGCTGGGGAAAGATAATGGATTTGGGTTTGTTGGGGTTTTTTTGTTTTGTTTTAAAGTTAATTACATCCCAAATTAATTGGCTGCGGGTTTGGCTGAGAATGCAGCTGCAAACTAGAGCGGAAAGCTTCCCTCCCCATGTACACCCAGGTGACAGGCGAGAAAGCTTTGCCAGGGGCGATGTGGAGAGGGTCAAGGCCTGTCCTTCCCGCTCTCCCAGTCGCACTCTCCAACAGACAACTTCCAAGGCAATAACCAACTCCTAATACCCAGTGCCACCCTGAGCCAGAGCTGTCGAGGAGGCAGCACCAAAGGGCCCAGAAGGACTCTGCCACACAACCCTCCGGCTGTTTGGAAAGCCCTGTGAACTTGGAGTCCTGCCTCCACCATTCTGAGAGGAGAAGCCAGCCTCCTGAGCCCCATCTCCCTGCTCATGAAGTGAGGGGAACACTAGCTGCCTTGCCACTTCTCAAGGCTGATCATGACAATCAGTGCGCTCATACCTGGGAAATAGCTTGCACTGCGCAGCCATTGGTGATTAGCTTTGGGCTCTGGATACAAGGCAGCCCCTTCCACCCAACCTTATACATTTCTGAGTCCCTCTCTACCCTCTCACCAAGCAGCCCCTGAGGCCCTATTGCAGACCAGCCCTGCTTCCCAGCTGGGCTGAATCAGTGACCCATCCAAGAGGACCAGACTGAGGGAAGCTCGGCCCCCCACAGAGCTGCTGTCTCCCAGCAGAAAGTGATGAGAGGGCAGCAGGATGTGGCCAGCATCTCCCTGTGTTCCCTCAGAGACAGGGGCAAGAAAGGCATGGCATGAAAACCAGACACTCCTCCTCTTCATCTTGCTTCCATTTGCCCACTGCTCTCCCTTCTCCCAGCCCTCCTGGCCTTTCCTCTCTTCCTCAAGCACCGCAGGCCCATATAATGTGTTGGTGACTATGCAGGCTGATGACACACTGGAACAGGACACCCCTGTGGATTGCCACTGTGTCTCAAGAGAAGCCCAACCCCTAGGCCCCTCTGGATAGACCCCCACTTTCCTTAGGAGTTGGCTCCTAGGAGGTCAGCTTCAGCCTCCCTATAGAATTGGAGATCTTAATGTACCGCATATGAAACTGCCCATAATGCCTCTGCTATGTAGAAAATTCCTTCTGCCGCAGTCCCTGAGATAAACACAGAACATGGGTTCATTTATTTATTCATTCTCTCAGCAGACATTTATTGAGGGCCTATGGTATATCAGTGAGTAAGAGACAGCACCCCTGCCCTGAGGAGCTTACATTCAAGCATGAGGAGACAACAATTACAATGAACATAATAAGTAAATTAAATAGGATATTAGAAGATGGTAACTGCAGTGAAAAAAGAGAGAGAAGTGGAATCCAGGGAGTCAGGAATGGGAGGGGAAGGTTGTATTTGTATTGTTCTTGTTTGGTTTGCTTTCTTTTGAGACCGGGTCTGGAGTATAGTGGCGCAGTGCCGGAATCACGGCTCACTGCAGCCTTCAACTCCCTGGCTCAAGTGATCCTCCCACCTCAGCCTGCCAAGTAACTGAGACTACTAGCAGGCATGCATGCCTGGCTAAATTTTTTCATTTTTTTATAGAGATAGGGTCAGCCTGGTCTTGAACTCCTGGGCTCAAGTGATCCTCCTGCCTTGGCCTCCCAAAGTGCTGCAATTATAGGCGAGAGCCACCACACCTGGCCTAGGTTGTAATTTTAAATGGGGTTGCCCGAGACCTCATTAAGAAGGAGATACTTTACCACAGACCTGAAGCAGGTGGGAGAAGTAGCCAGGAGCACGTGACCAGAGGAGCGCTCCAGGCAGACAGAAGAGCTAGTGCAAAGAGTTAAGGGAATAAGCCAGGAGACTAATATGATTGTGTTTTGCGTTTTACTCTGAGGGAACTAGGCTCCATTGAACGGGCTTGAGCAAGGGACAGCTGTGGCCCTGACCTGAGCATTCTGCAGGGTCCTGCTGGCTGATCATTTGAGGGCACCCCGTGACCACTCCCTTTCCTCTCTCGTCCCTCCAGATCACAGAATACCTGAATGCCCAGGAGTCAGCCAAGAGCGCCAGGGTGAGTTCTTGCCTTGGGAGCCCTGAGAGGGCACTGAGTTGAGGGGTTTGGCCCTCTGAGTTCCAGTGGGTCCCATATCCCTGAAGAGCTATTTTCTGTTCTTTATTACAGCTGAATCTGTGGCGCTATGGAGACTTTCGAGCTGATGATGCAGACGAATTTGGCTACAGCCGCTAAGGAGGGGATCGGGTTTGGCCCCCAGCACCGCTCACGCCATTCCCTCTTCCTCTGCCGGGAGGGCGTTTTCAACTCCAAACCCCAGACAGGGGTTGTAGATTGGGTCCAGCTTTGCTTCAGTGTGTGGAAATGTCTTGTAGGGTGGCATTGGGTCTGGCGGGGGGGTGGACCCCAAGGCTTTCTGGGGCAGACCCTTGTCCTCTGTGATGATGGGCACTGCTATCCACAGTCTCTCCCAGTTGGTTTTATTTGGAGGTTTGTGGTTTTTTTAAAAAAGTCCTCAAATCAGGAAGGAACATCAAAGACTGTGTCCTAGTGGAGGGAGTAATCCTAACACCCAGGCCGACTGCCAGCTGGCACCTGCCTCTATCCCAGACTGCCTTCCTCCCAGCTCTCTGTCCAACTGTTGATTATGTGATTTTTCTGATACATGCATATTCTAAAATGCCAGTGTGTTCACATCTTTGCCCTGGCCAGCCCATTCTGTATTTAAAGCTTTTGAGGCCCAATAAAATAGTACGTGCTGTCTGCAGCCCTTATTGGTCACAGTGTGGTCCAGAGCATGGAGTCTTGGCGGCTTCAGCCAGGAGGAGACCTGGACACTTGAATGACCCCCAAGATAGTCATCCAAATGCCTGGACATTCTCCCTAAAAATAGAGCCAGCTGGGGAAAGCAAGGCAGATCTTCAGAGTCTGAGCAAGCAACTGCTGGCCCCAGTAGGCACCGCTTGGCACCGTGGCCCTCATGCAGGAGGCTACAGGTCTTTTTTAACTTACTGCACATGGCTGTTTTCAAGGACCTTAGAGAGTTACAGCAGCTTAGCCAGCAGCACCCAGGACAATTTAACCACTGTGAATTGCTGGACCTAGCCTTAGGCAGACGCTGCCAGATCCCCAAGAAAGGATTCAAAAGGAAATCAGCTGAGAGAAATGAGGTGATTTCCCTAATTCCTGCTATGGCTGGGATAGAGTGGGTTAGAACGCAGGCCCCCTGGTTCCTCCCTGGAGAACAGAGCTAGGAGAACCGGCTTCTCCAAGAGGGACCCAGGTCCCAGGTGAGAGGCCTATCCGCTCCAGGTTAGCCGTTGCTCATGTCTGACTTGACAAGCTCTCCCCAGAAGTGCTCAGGTAGAACTGGCCCTGGAGCTCAGAATCCTCAAACTGCGTGTAGCCCATGAGGGAGGAGCCACAGTGGTGTGAGGCCAGGAGTCCCAGGGAGAGAAAGTCAAGTGTGAGAGTCACCACTCCCCACGCCCACGCCCACAGTGTCCAGCACCTCATTATTCCTCCACTGACAGCATTACCTGTGTGCTCCTTCCCCTCCCTGGCACATTACTTCGGTGAAACTTGGCGGCACATCTTTCTGACAGCCCCACATCCCACCAACATTTTGATCTGGGGTGATACTCCAAGCTGCCATATAAAATTGACCCTTTGATCCTGGGGGATACAGGGAGAGTCAGTGGAGGTGGTAGGGCCTGGCTGGCCAGATCTCATTCCTTAGCCAGAGGTCCTGCCATAACACACACTTGTTCTGGCCAGGGCTCTTATGGGGTTCTCATGTGTGCTGCTTATACTCAAGGTGCACTATAGTTAAGAGAGGTGAGGATGGGAAGAACCAGGGAGGGGCCATGGGGAGAAATGTTGAGTCAGTTCAACTCCAGAAAACACTAGTTTCCCTTGGTCCTCTTGGGGACTCACAGTTTCTACTTGCAGTGCCTCCAGCTTAGCCAGAACAAGTTCTTATACTGTGTGAATCAGACCCTTTATGGTCCAGTAAACTGTGCTTCCCTTGACTATGTGCAGCCCCTTAGGGGGCCCAGAAAGTCAGGAGGGGTGTGGATGATTACTTGGTGTGAATCTCTCCATCATCCCCACTCCTGGAGAAGCTGTCCTGCCCCCAGCAGAGAAGCACACTCTCACCATGGTCTCTGGTTTTATTTTTATCCATCAAGAAGAGAATGCCCATCTCATCTATTTCTTGACCTCCAAGGTACTTCTGGTAGGGTGCAATGTGTATTCACAGTGAACACAATCGGCAGAAGGCAAGATGCCAGCCCGCTCTTTTGTGAAAGGGTCTGAAATCATCTCACGGTCTTCACAGTTGCCTTGGTTACATCTGCACCCAAGGATAAACTCTCCTTAGTTTTCCAATTGAAATTATGCCTGAGCCTTCCCACTTCTGATTTTTTTCTCTTCCAAGGCTGGTTGAGACAAAGGTCAGATCAGTCACCAGGCAGGAAGGCGCTACCACAGCTTATCTGGTTTTGACCCCAACTTGGTGTTTCTCTCTGTATCACATCTGCCAAGTTCCTGAGGTGTGACCTGGATAGGGCTGGGACCAGGGTGAGGCAAGCCACGCGCCAAGAGTGCAGATTTGAAGGAGGCACTCGCAGAGCGCGCACACATCGGCATGTTCTATTTTCATCTGTAGCTGTCCACTCAGCACCAGCCCTTGCACCAGTAGCCATAAAAAGCTCTCCACAGGTTCCTCCCACTCCCCCTGAGTTATAAAACTTGCACCTTGGCCTCAGGATCATGGGTTCTGCTTCTCCATGCACCTTTCCTGTTGAATAGTGAAGTCTCTTGAGCACCTGTTATCCATCCGTTTAGGCTTCCTCCAAACAGGGAATAAGACCCAGATAGTGCCAAGCACAGTATTGGGTCCAGTGAGTGCCAAGGTCATCTCTCTGGACTCTCGAGGAGGCAGCAGATGCCATGCTATCTATAACAAGCCACAATAGTGGGTGGTGCCCTGGGACTTTGAGGGACAGAGGCCCTGACCCAGGTGGCTGGGAGGTTTCCCAGAGGAAAGGAAAAGAACTGGGGCTAGCAGATGGCGGGAAGGCATCGCTTATCTCTGGGCAGGTTGAGGACTCTCCTGGTCTCTGAGGGTGGATGCAGCAGAGGCCAGGACTTGGGAAAGCCACCAGGGAAGTATTGGTGCCTGAGACTCCTCCACAGCGACCTCATCTCCCTCCTCTTGCTAGTGTACAGGATCAGTAGGGAAGGCGGGCAGTGGAGAGAAAGGCTCCCGTGACTGCCTCCATTGTATTTATTGGTTTGATTATTTCTGTGTCCTGGGGAGAGAGTCAATGGACCCCTTTTTTTGCATTAGCCCATGTTGGGAAGCAATGGGGATGGGCTAGAAAGCTGGTGCCTCAAGAGTGGTTATTGATGTCCTAATTACAAGAGGATGCTAATTTAATTTGAACCTAATTACAGTGCACTACCCTGGGTGGCATGTGTTTTAATAATTAACGTCCTTCAGATGCGTAGGCGTGTAATAATATTTACACTAGGTTGGCCAGCAGCCTGAGGAGGCAGGCTGGGGGCCCATACACCACCCTCTCCCTGGACAGCTTGGCTGCAAGCAGGTGGGGAAGAAGGCACATGGGTCCTAGCTGGCAAGTATCTTGTCATCCTTCCCAGGGAACATGCTTAGGCCTCATTTCCAGCCACTTCCTCGACCCAGCAGGCAGCTTTGCGCTGTGGGGCACCATGCTGGAACTCTGGAATACATCAAGACTGGCAGGATCAGGTCTCTGGGCTCCAGCTCCAAACCCACCTCCCCAACCCCACTCTACCACACAGGCATGTTTCTGGCCTCCTCAACCTGCCTGGTTCCATCCTGGGAAGGGCTGGTTTAAGGGGGAGTTTAGGAGGGAGGAAGGAGAGCTGCTTGGTTTTTCTTCATTCTTTTAAGGGAAATAACATTTATAAGGAAATAGACACATTCGAAAAGGTGCACAAATGAAAAGGGTTCCGCTCAAATACAAAGGGAACATTACTCACGTAAACAGCACACACACCAAAAAGCATCAGCAGCCCCTCATGCGCCCCTCCACAGCCACTCTCACCCCCAAAAGTAACCCCTCTTCTATCCCAGTAGATGATTTTGGCCTATTTTGTTTGTTATGTTTTTATGTTGATTTGTTTTGTTTTTCTTGGTTTGTGTAGCTTTACATTTTACATAAGGGGACTCAAACCATATGTATTCTTATGTGCCTGATGTCTTCCACCCAGCACACCTGTGAGATTCATCTGCGTGGTTAGGTTCGTTTTAGTTTGTGCATTTTGTGTGGTCCATTGTTTGAATACACCACTCCTTGATTATTAGAAAGAAGTCAGACGCTGAGCTGTCTGCTAGGACTGTGTCAGGCCCTAAAGGAGAAATCTGCTCACATTAATTATGCAACCAGGGGCAGAAGGTGACACAAGATGAGAAGGGGAAGCAAGATGACAGGGCAAGGCAGTTCCATCCCCAGCAATCCCAGAACAGTGTGCTTGTCCGTGTGACCCCTGTGCCCAGCCTTTCTAAGCTTCCACAGGTAGGGAAAGGGCCTACCAGCAAGTCCAGAAGCCAAGCAGAACCAGGGGCTTCAAAATGGGCCATGGGCACTTTGGTGTCTCCACCAGGTCTCACTAGGCACTAAGTGTGGCTGGCAGGCCAACTACATTAGAATCACCCAGGGTGCTCGTTAAAATACAGCTTCCAAAAATAGTGCCAGAACTATATTAGGAGTGGTGGGGGGGTAAGTGAGCTGAGTCCTCATCTGTCATAGCAGGAAGACAATGGGTAATGTCTGAAGTTGATAAAACAAGAACTAGCTTATTATTTAGCAATAAGATAGTAACCATCAGATCAAAAACATGATTAAAAGTGGTTGCCTGTAGGAAGCACACTGGGGTGGGAAGGGCTGCTTTTTATTATAATCTCTGTCTACTATCGAATTTTTTTTAACCATTTGTGTTTCCAGTGGTCTTTCTAAATTTATTGTCATGTAACTATACATGTATCTAAGTGCCACTCCAGACCTACTGCCCCAATCCCCATGGGGTGGGGCCTGGGGATCCACTTTAACAGGTGATTCTGATGAGTCCTCAAGTTCAAGAATTGGCTATCACTGTCCAAACTCATTTTATACAATGAGAAGGGAGATAAAGTGACTTGCCCAAGGTCACCCAGTTTATTAATGGCAGGGCCAGGAATAGAAAACAGGTCTCCGGGCCACAGGCCTATGATTTTTCTCTCCATCATGGCTTTCACCTTGGAGGGTGTCCATCCCAGCAGGCCTGGCCCTCGGGGACCTGCAGGGTGAGGTGGGGTCCCAGTTCAGATGAAGGAGGCTAGGGTGTCATTGCACAGGGCAGAGGAGTGACTCCTGTCACAGGCCCAGAGCCCTCAAGCAGGCAGAATATTTCTAAGCACTGCATGTTGACAGTGCACTGGATTTCTGTAGATCCATTGCAGGAACCAGCACATGCAAAAATGTGGCTGCTCCTGTGGCTTTGCCAGCAGCAACATCTTTGAGGTTTTTTTCCCCCAGGATGGGAATGAGTCTGCCCTGAGCCATCCATAGCCCCCTGAATATGCAGGCTTTAGCATTTCCTGAGCTGCTCCAGGCACTGTTCTAACGGCTGGGGAGAAAAGGGAGAGTTATCTCTAGCCTCATGGGGCTCACAGTATACTGAGAGCAGATGTTGGTGATAGAAAGACCTGATTGATGTATATACAAATGCTGTGGCCTTAGCTTGTCGAGTTGACAATGACCATGCCCCATGACCCAGCAATTTCCTCCTGGTTCTGTGGCCAGGGGCTATTTGCATGTGTAAGAACAACCCACCGGCAGGGCGCAGTGGCTCATGCCTGTAATCCCAGCACTTTGGGAGGCCGAGGCGGGCAGATCACCAGGTCAGAGGATCGAGACCTTCCTGGCTAACACGGTGAAACCCCGTCTCTACTAAAAATACAAAAAAACTAGCCGGGTGTGGTGGTGGGCGCCTGTAGTCCCAGCTACTTGGGAGGCTGAGGCAGGAGAATGGTGTGAACCCGGGTGGGAGGTGGAGCTTGCAGTGAGCCGAGATCACGCCACCGTACTGCAGCTTTGTTCCTACAAACAAAAATGGGACACTACAGGCATGGCAAGGTGTATTCACACAATGGAATATTACTCAGCAATGAAAATGAACTGTGACCACGCAAAGCAAGGATAAATCTCAGAAATAATGTTGAATGAGTAAAGCACATCTCAGAGAACTTCATATCATATAGTACTATTATTGTAAAGCTCAAAACCAAAAATACATTGCTTAGATATACACGTATCTAGGTGATCATTTAATTTATTGTCCAAATACGGATGTTTTTGCGAGCAAAAAGGAACACAAATTCTGACATTTGGACTGCAAGTTTAAGCTGACACTATCTCCAGTAAACTGGGACATGTGGACACCCTACATATAGGTAATGAAACACAAAAGCAAAGGGATGGTAAACACAGAAATCTGGATGGTGGTTACCTCTAGGTGGGGCGAGGTGCCCAGGGGTGAGACAAGGAAGGATGCTGGGGAGACATAAGTGACTGGGAATGTTCTGTGTCTTGGTCTGGGAGGTGTGTCTATAGATGGCTATTAAATTTTTAATAAAGTGTAGGAACTCAAAGGAGAAAACTCTTCCAGGGAGTTGAGGAAGGTTTTGAGGACAGGGTGACAACTTCAACAGTTTACCTGATAAACAATGGGTCTGGTTGAGGGATCTCACTGAGGAAAGCCCTCTCCTGGCTGGTGGGGCTCTTCTCAGAAGGCTCTCTGCATTCCAAGTCTAGTGTGTGGCCAAAGAACTAAGGACTTTGTTCTCACCAGGCCTGGGCACTGACCAGCTGAAGCCCCACCCTTTTGGGAAAAAGCAGCCAACCAGGACAGGGAGAGCTGACCAGGCCTCCATGAGACACTGACTTCAAGGCCCCCTGCTCACTTCAGATTAAGGTGTAACTTACGGGAAGTACACTGATCTTAAGCATATGTGGATTTTTTGCAAATTGATATACTCCGGAGGCTACCATTTGGATCAACTGTAGAACATCAGCATCCCTGAAAGCAACATCTTTTACCCCTATCACCTTAGTTTTGGCTGTTCTTGGTGCCAGGGTCTTTTAGAAAACATTTTTCCCTGAAATAGTCCTGATGACATGATGGGACCATACAATCTCTAGGTATCTTTGCCAGAGCACCCGCGCTTGGGGCTTGAATTGACACAAGGTAGGATGGGGCTTCAGAGCCCCACATCTCCCACCTCTTCACAGCTGCCTCAGAACCTTGGGCAAGGCCAGCAGGAGACAAGGGTCCCTCACCCTGCTGCCTGAGGGCCTTGGCTGTGTCCAGCCAGGCAATACAGACCAATTATCCCAGCTCAATCGAGTCATTCTAGGCCCTGGGCCCAGTCAACTGCCATGGATCAGGTGATACTGATGCAATTCAGTGAGCAGGCAGCCTCAATCTATAGGAGTCATCTGGGCCTGGGAGATAGGCCAGCTCCCCCTCCACTCAGGCAGATTTCGCTCTCCTGCAGTCACATGAATGCCACAGGTCCAGGATAGATCCTGTGGTGTTAACATTTTGTGTTCTCAATTATGTGGAAGGAGATGAAGCCAAAGCTACTTACGGTTATTCTCAATGATACTTCTGTTTGGCTTCGCAATGCGTATACATGCTTGACTCAACTGTGGTCAGCAGTGTCTCAGCCTCAGATTTCACAATAGAGGAAATGGTATTGATGGAACCAAGCCCTCCCTCCAGCCCACTGCAGAAACCACTATGCCTGAGTTGGCCGCCTCCCTCCAGCCTGTCCTAGCACATGGTCAGGACAGGACCTGACCAGAAGGTCAGGAATTTGGGTTTCAAAAAGGCAGAACCATAGGCTGAGTTCAGAGACTGAATCAATAGATAGACGTCAGGCAGACTAGTAATTATCAGGCCAAGTTGGTGCTGGTCAAGAACTCGGCCATGAGATTGATCTCAAGGAGCCAGTAGTGGGTATGGTTCTGAAAGCAGATGGGCTGAGCTTGAGTCCCAGCGTGCCACGCATTAGCCGAGTGCCCCAAGTGGGCTAACCTCTCTGAGGCAATTCCCTCATCTATAAACTGAAGAATGAAAGATAAAAATTCCTACATTGTAAAGTTAATAAAAGAATTCAGAGGCCAGGCACGGTGACTCACGCCTGTAGTCCCAGCACTGGGAGACCAAGGCAGGAGGATCGCTTGAGCCTAGGCATTCAAGACCAGCCTGGGTAACATAGTGAGACCCCAGCTCTACTTTTTTTTTAACTAAAAAAATATAAAAAAGGAAAAGAATTCGGAGAGATTTGTAAAGCACTTTACACAGGGCCCAGCACAGATTCTGTGTTCAGTGTTTGCTGTTACCACCCAGGGAAGAGGGCGCAGGCATGGAAGAACCTCTCTGCTCTGGAGAGCTTTGTGGGGTTGAGGCCAGAAGGGAGTCAAGGTGTCAGGAGGTGGGGGGTGGGGAGGCTGAGATGACTGGGCTGAGTCTCTGGCTGCCCAGTTGTGGAGTGATGGGAGGCGGCAGTCATGCACACCCAGGGCAGGGGGCTCCATCCCTTCACCTTGCTGGCATGGAACTAGTCCTGTAGCTAAGGCGTTCAGCCCATGTGCACTTAGTACCTGTCATGCCAGGCACTGTTTGGGTGCTGAAGTTACAGCAGCAAACAGCACAGAGCCCCTGGCTACATGGACTAGGGAGAGGACATATACCCATACCTCACCTGGCATGGAGGACACCATGCCCAGCCAAAACTTACACATAGACACTTTGCCTCAGACCTGAAATCTGCATTTAGACAGTAGAAGGAAGTTAGTGGTGGGGGTTGGGGGATGTGTGTGTGTAGATGTCTCTTGGAGGAGCCAGTTCTGATACACAGACCTGAAAACCAGCAGCAGAAAATGAGTCCTCCCTGCTGATGTGGGTGTAGTTCTGGAGAAAGTCCTGTGCTGGGGCTGAGTGGACTATGGGCAGGGAGTGGGGTGGAGCAGGGGCAGTGCTAGGGGGCAGGATGCTGCAGTACACCCCACCCACCATGGCAAGCCCCAAGACGGAGTTTATTGGGGCCTGGATGCAGGCGGAGCAGCCGGTATCACAGCTGCACTCCTGCCTCCTGGACTCCAGCACAAAGGTCTCGCCAGCTGTGAACAGGGAAACACGGGTCTCAGGTTCCCAGGGAGCAGAGCCAGAGCAGAGCTATGCGGAGGGAACCCTCCAGAGTCAGGCGAAGGGCCTTATGCCAGGCAGGAAGCATGAGCACTGATGTGGGGGCACCTCCTAGGCCATCCTCATGTCCACTGTGTGAGTGGCACACAGTGCATGACTTTTGAAGACATTCCCATTTGACAGGGTGACAAACCAGAAAAAGTGGGTGCCTGACTCCAAGCTATACAGGGTGTGAGGAGATAAGGCATGAGCTGCACAGAGACCACCATGATGAGCCATTTACATGACCTTGACCCCTAGTGAGAAGGACCCGTGTGGGCAAAGACAGGTCTGAAGCTGCACTTTACTCAACAGCTGGGGAGGGCCATTTCCAGAGGGGGCTCCACAAGGTGCAGTAGCACACCCACTTAGGGGTTTGCAGGGAGGAGGACGTCCTTGGGAACTAGCCTGGCGGCCTTGTCTCATCTGGCCTAATCTGTAGAGGGCATTTCCAGGGGGAGACCCGAGGCAGAGATCACAAATAGTGCCATGTCTGATCAATTGATAGTGGCTCCCTGGGGTGCCCTGTAGTCAAGGATTCTAAGGTCATGCCAGAAAGTCAGCTGTAATCAATTATTAATGTCTACCAAGGGTGTGGGAAAGGGGGATGGTCATGTGTGACCCATATATTTGCTATCCTGTGTCAGTGCTTTCGTGGGAAGAGGGTTCAGGAATCTTACTCCATCAACGTAGGGGGCACTTCCACAGCATCCTTGATGCAAGTATCCACTTTGGCTTGCAGAGAGGGCTGGAAACTGCCTCTCAAGGAAGTGGCACCCAAATCAGTTCTTACCTCATGAGTGGTATCATGTTCCAGTTGCAAATAATGTTTTGCAGTTCATAAACAGAGATAAACACCTACCCTCTGCTGGGCACGAGGGACCCACAGCTGAGCCAGTCAAGCCCCCTGATACTATCTGCAGATACTTGAACCTGGTAAACTTCAGCGAGATCACTTTTCTTGCGGGGAGGGAGAGGCCCCTAAAGGCAGGGACAGAGAGTTCTCCAGAAGCAGGAACAGTTAAGGTCCTGAACCTGGAGGTGGTTCCTTGGGCATTTCCTGAAGACCAAGCTTCCATTTTCCTCTGGTGCCTTCCAGGCCAGCAGGCCCTGGAGCAGCGCTTCTCAAACTTTAACATGCTTGCGAATCATCTGGGGATCTTGTCAGAATACACATTCTCCTTCAGTAAGTATGAGGCAGGGCCAAGAATCTGCATTTCTAACCAGCTCCCAGGAGGTGCTTTAGTCCAGAGGACCACCATGAGGTGCTATCCCCACCCCAGCCCTTTCAGGCCAGAGGCTACCAGCAGAAGGTATAGGTAGAGAAGCCCACCTGGCTCCCACAGAGGGCTCCTGGGAGATCTGACCAAGGCCTGAGTTTGGAGGCAGGGAGCCACAAGACTCTTGCTACTTAAAGCCGGAAATCTAAGGGAAAGAGCCAGCCCCTGACACAGCTCTGCGGTCTGCAGGATAAGCTGCCTGAGGGGAGGGGCTGGGGCTGAGGCTGGTGAAGAATCTCTGCTCTAGGAGCTCCAGGTCCAACATAAGAGTGTGGGCAGAGCTAGGCTCTGGAGTGTAGGCTCTATAGACTGTACACCCCCAAAATGATCATGATGTCAGCAGCAGCTAAAGATCTGTGTGCTCCCACAGGGGCTGAGCACCTTATGGGTAGTCTTTATCAGGGAAGGACCTTTCCCCTCCATTTTACAGATACCCTCTGGAAGACAGGCCTAGTGTCCATGATTGGCAAGTATTCAATAAGTGATTTATGAGTGAATGAATGAATGATTGGCAAGTATTCAATAAGTGATTTATGAGTGAATGAATGAATGATTGGCTAAAAGTGCAGCTGAGTTCTGGCAGAGGGCATGGGGTCCCACCCAGAGACAGGCAGAGAAATAAAGTTAAACTCCCAGGATTGGAGGCCGTTCTTCCTCACCTCCCCACCAGGCCCAGGCAGGGCTTGATCTGAACGGGGGCCTGAGAACCTGTGGCCAGCCTTTACTTGTTGGAAAAGAGCAGTCCTTAAGCTCTGTTGCTCCAGGTTGATGCTTCCCTACTTCTTTTTTATTTTTTTACTTTTATTGAGAGGGAGTCTTTACTCTGTCACCCGGTTGGAGTGCAGTGGCGCGATCTCAGCTCACTGCAACCTCCGCCTCCTAAGTTCAAGCGATTCCCCTGCCTCAGCCTCCTGAGTAGCTGGGACTACAGGCGCCCGCCACCACGCCCGGCTAATTTTTTGTATTTTAGTAGCGACGGGGTTGGCCAGGATGGTCTCGATCTCCTGACCTCGTGATCCTCCCGCCTCGGCATCCCAGAGTGCCGGGATTACAGGCTGAGTCACCGCACCCGACCACTAGTTCTTTTTTAAAAACGCTAGATCAGTCGGCTGCGCTAAGTGGGGGCGGGGCAGGCCTCCGTTTTCCAATTGGCCTTATCCACGGAGCTCTTCCCTTGTGCCGGGCTCTGTGCCAAGCACATCACACGCTGTATCCTGCTGCCAGGTTGCTGTGGTGCAGGGTCGTACCCTGGTCCAAGGTCGCAAATCGAGGTGGGACTCCGATCCAGCAACCACGCCCAAGGCCCGGAAACCGCGCCCCCTGAGGCCCAGGAGAGGCCGGGCGGAGAGCGGCGGTGGAGCCTAGCGCGGGCACTGCGGGTGCTGCCTGTCGGGGAAGGCAACCAAGGACGGAGGGCGAGAGGCGTTTCTTCCAAGGTCACCCGCTTCCAGGTTGCGAGCAAAGGTCAGGGGATCCCGGAATGGTTAGTGCAGGAACTTCTCTGTGCCTTCCACGACCTAGATCCCCAGAGCCTAAGAAACGGAGATCATCGTCCCCACCCCCATTTTACAGATGAAGAAACTGAGAGCCGAGGAAGGGAAACGACTTGGCCGAGGTCGGAGGGCTCATTCGTTGCAGGGCCGGATTTGGAACCCGGGGTCTGGCCCCCGGCAACGCGCCCTCCGCCCGCAGCCTCCTGCCGACTGTGCCCTGCTTCGGCCCCCAGCGCAGCCGCAGAGGGGCCCCCCTCGGCGCACACACTCAAGAGCCCTAACGCTAGACTGAAATCGCGGAGCTCGGAGCCGCTGCTGGCTGGGCGATCGCTGTTCCTGTGCTGCCTGCGCGCCCCGTGGTGCTGAGAGGAGCGCCGGGATCGGGGGCACTGCACCGGCGTGGGCCCCTCACCGCTCGAAGACCGGGCCAGGCTGCAGCTGGAGACTGTAGCAGACCCAGGAGGCCTCCGGGCCCCTTCAGGGTGCGTCCAGGAGGCGGGTCCCGGGCGACACGGCGCGGCCCACCTGCCCGAGGCCGCTTACCTTCGCGGGGGGCCGCCTTGGGCGCTCGGAGACGCGGAGGCCAAGACTGCAACCTCCGGATGCTGGAAGCCCAGACTCCCTGGGGTGGCCAGCGCTCCCGTCACCCCAGCTCCAGAGAGTCCCACTGCTTCACAGCCCGGAGCTTAGTCACCTGGTTCCTCTACCAGTTCTTCCCCCAGCAGGTCTCTGGGGACTTCTGACTGCCTGTTCTTACTCTCCCTCTGCCCCCATACTTCCCGCCCTTGTCTCAGGAACAGTGATACAGTCACCGGATTGCTCTCTATCTCCTGTTAGTCTACACTGCACACAACTCAATAATCCGCGCCCTTCCATCCGAGTGACAGAGACACAAATAATCTGAGCTAGTGGTGCTCAAAGTATCGGCCCCAGAACAGCAGCATCAGCATCAGCATCTCTTGGGAACTTGTTTAAAATGCGAATTTTTGAGTCCCACCCCAGATCTACTAACAGAAGCTCTGTGGAGCCCAGCAGATGATTCCCATGCAAACTAAAGTTTGGGAGCCACTGATCTAAACATTCTTTCCATTCATCCATTCTTCACCCGGCCCACCCAGCATTGCCAGTTGGAGAGACATCTGCAAAGCACCAGGCTGTGAGCCCCCACCGCTGTCCACTCTGAAACACTGTCCATTGGCTTTTGGATGGCAGGCAGAGGTGCTCCAGCTTGGTCCAGTGCAGACTTGGGAATCAGGACCTGGAAAGAAGGCCCCAGGTGCCAGCCAGAAGGTTAGCTAGTGGTGGCCAAGGGTTCCCCTGGGGTGGGGAGTGGGGAGAAGCTGCCTGGTTTGGCCCATGCTGCTGCACTCAAAGCTCCTACCTTTCAAAGCTGCAAGAACAGGAAAGTGACCCTCCTCTGCCCTCAGTAAGTGATGATGGAGTCTCTGGAAGGCCAGACAGATGGGATCTTGCTCTTTGCAGCAGGGAGCTATCCTGACTGGGTGGGTAACCAAGGGGCATGGCATTCTGCAGGAGAGCAAATTCATTCTTCTCTCCCAAAGTAAGGGCTTCTATGGCTGTCTGTCTGGAAGGAAACCAAGGCAAAGAGATTAAATGTGGAAAAGGTCAACGTTCTGAAAGGGAAGCTTTATGGGGTCCTTCCCATACAACGAAGGAACTAGGGGCAGCCACATAAGCCAGATGGATCAGGCCAGTGGAGTTTAAGTAGAGCCCAGAGCCAGCTTTCCTTGGCTGCATTCCCACAGACAGGGGCCAGAGACTAGAGAGACACTGCACCTTCCCTCAGGTCGGAAGGGAGGGGATAGAGCCCCTCCTGGAGGGCGTCAGGTGAGTATGAAACTAGAGCCCTCCCCACCCCAATCTGTGGCATCACATGGAACCTGATGTTTGGTGGCATTTCGAGTGTCCCACAACGCTGCCTGCCATGAAGTGATGGCTGATATTTATGCCCTGGCCCCACTCTGATCTCAGGGAGAATATTTTACCATAAATTGGCGTGCCATGGCAAACAATTAAAAGAGAAAAATAAACCTCAGTGCAATCTCAGGGTGCTCGGAAATGAGGAATTACAAGGTGGTGGCATGAAAAAATTATATAAAAATCTATTTTTACATCACAATAATGTGCTTTTATACGGGTTGTAATTTCTGGATGTGCAATAAAGTGGCTTTTACATCAGGCAGAATCAGAGTTTATAGGCAATCGGTGCTTTTATCTGGGAAAATATAGCTCACCCATCTTCACACCATCCATCCTGCAGGCAGTAGGCCTCATCTTCCCCAGCACCAGTGTCACTGGGGAAATAATTATGCAATTAAAATATCAGCCCTCCAACCACCTACCAACCACGCCTCCACACCCACCCTGGGATCTTCCAACCACATCTTCCAGTTCCTGTCATTGGCTTCTTCCCAAAGGTAGAACAAGCCGTGGGTCCAGGACAGGGTGGCTGAGGTACCAGACAGATGCTGGTCACTGTCTCCATTGGGCCAGGGAGGATCCTGGTGGGCTCAGAGAAAACATCTTAGGGCCAGCAGGCGCTCCATAAACACCAAAGGTCTGCTACGGGCCAGGCCTTGTGCTGGAAGCCTGGGACCCTGTCACAATTTTGTGACAGTCATGAGGCAGGCAGGGGAGCGAAAAGCTCTGGCAGAGGTCAATCCAGAGAGCTGAAGGGCCACGGAGGAGGATTGTGGGGCGGGAAGGAGTGTGGGGCGGGGTGGAGTGTGCCGCTATACTCTGGAGGTAGGCAGGTGACATAGGGGAAGGTTTAAAGACAGGTGTGTCCTAGAGGGGAGGTGCCAGCCCAGGTCATGTTTCCGATTGGGGCACTGAGACAGGCATATTACAGGACACGGTAGCTGTCCTCAGACATCAAATGTTAGTGCCAAAACTGTCCTTAAATATTATGTAGCCTGGCCCATCATTTTATGTATTCCTTTAACATATCAGACACTATATCATCAGTCAGGGGTCCAGCAGGAAACACAACACATTCCATTCAATAAAGGAATATGAAGGAATATGCACAAAAGCATATGGGAAGAGTTTAGGGAAATCAGCAAGAGATGATACAGTACCTGGGGCCAACAAGAGAAAGCAGTGGTTACCACCCAGAGGCCTGAAGTAGTAGAGGGTGGACACAGTTAATGGCACCCTTTGAGAGGAGCTGCGTGAGAGCCATCAGGCAGGTGACCTGGCTTGCTGTCACCTGAAAAGTTGAGCAAAGAAGGCCTAAGTGAATGAGACATGTTTTGAGGGGAGAAAGAAGCCAGGGGAGTAAAGCCCTGCTCTCCTCTCCTGCTCCTTCACCCCTGCCAGTGCCTCTCCCTCATCCCCTGCCAGTGCCTCTCCATAGCCATCACCATAGCCAGAGATGGAGGGAGTCTGCTGCCGTACCCAGACAGATCTGCCTGCAGGGCAGACAGCAGAGTGGAGGGCCGATCTGGATGTGCACACAGGAGCCTCCAGCACAGGCGCAGATTGGGAATGATCAGACAATCTGGTCATTTGGCAAAAATAGAACAGTACACCAATGGCTGTAATTTTTATGTCTCTTATAGTGTAACTTTGTAGGTTTTCTCATTGCACATTTTTGGCTCACCACAACCTATATTCAGTGTCAGCTTTGACAATCTTACATGACGCTGTGCTCTGTTTCACAGCCAGGGAGCCTGCATGGTATGGTGGAAAAGAATTCCATGAGGCCATGTAGATGGGGTGGAGGCAGGTGAGATGGCAGTCCTGAGGCAAGTGCGGGCCATGCGCACCCTGAGGTCCTGCATGTTTCTTTTTGGCATGTACCCCCCAAATATTCCTCACATGCTCTCATAAGGGGACAGGGGTGGGACATCTATGGTAATATTCCTTGAGGTGGTGGGAGATGGAGGGCCCACTCTGGGGAGACTGGATAGGTAAGATGCAACAGAAGCAAAGCATGGGACTCAGCAGCAGGAAGGAAACTGTGGTTCACATAGAACATGCAAGAATTCAAAGCAGTGCTAAGTAGACAGAGGAAGAAAGAGAGTGAGATTTGTAATTCTGAAGCACTCAAATAGATTAAAAATAGCATACACAGGCAACAAACACATACGCATGCACACACACACACACACACACACACACCATTTTGCACTCTTACAAACCAAAACACTTTAGAATGGTTGACTTTTGAAAGGAGAGGGAGAGGAGAGGAATGGCATTGAAAAAGGATAAATAACCCCCTAAATAAAAAGAAGAGAGCCTAGACTCAAGAGGCACAACACACCTGGGCTCCCATCAAAGAAGCTGTACTGTGTGTGACCTTGGGTAGGCGTGTTACTGAGTTGTTTCATCTTGCGAACAGGAGGAAACAGTAATAAATAGATCCCGAGACATGTCAATGTGACCTAGCTAGACCTGTCTGAGACACTGATCCACCAAGACCTGTTCCCAGGTGGGTCAACAAAGGCCTCTGTCCCAACAAGTGTAGGGCAAAGGGCAGCCTGGGCCGCTTGGAGGTGACCCAGCAGCAGCTGTGCATATGTGGTCAACATATGCAACACATCTGGAGCTCTGACAAAGCCCCTTGATCCAAAAGTATGTCTCACTGCCAGCATCAGGGGTTCCTTTCTTTAAGCTAAAGCCTCTTCTGTATTGGGGGAACCCGCCCCCAGTATTTCAATGTAGGTTCTATTTTCCATAAGTGTCGGCTGGCTGAGAAATAAAGAGAAAGAGTACAAAGAGAGGAATTTTACAGCTGGGCCACCAGGAGTGACATCACATATCAGTAGGACCATGATGCCCACCTGAGCCTCAAACCAGCAAGTTTTTTATTAAGGGTTTTAAAAGGGAAGGAGGTCTAAGAACAGGGAGTAGATTACATGCTTCAAAGGGCAAAAAGGAGAACCACTGATAAGAGTCTGTGTTCAGCGGTGCACATATTGTCTCAATAAACATCTTAAACAACAGAAAACAGAGTTGAAGAGAAGAGAACCGGTGTGATCACGACAGTACTGCAGGAGACCAGGGCGTATCTCAGTCCTTATCTCAACCACATAGGACAGACATTCCCAGAGCAGCTGTTTATAGACCTCCCTCCAGGAATACATTCCTTCCCTGGGGTATTAATATTAATATTGCTTGCTAGGAAAAGAATTTAGCAATATCTTCCCTACTTGCATGTCCATGTATAGGCTTTCTGCAAGAAGAAAAATATGGCTCTTTTTGCGCAACCCCCCAGGCAGTCAGACCTTATGGTTGTCTTCCCTTGTTCCCTAAAATCACTGTTATTCTGTTCGTTTGCAAGGTGCACTGATTTCATATTGTTCAATCACACATGTTTTACAGTCAATTTGTACAGTTAACACAATTATCACAGTGGTCCTGAGGTGACCTACATACTCAGCTTACAAAGGTAATAGGATTAAGAGATTAAAGATAGGCATAAGAAATTATAAAAGTATTATTTGGGAATTGATAAATGTGCGTGAAATCTTCACAATTTATGTTCCTCTGCCGCGGCTCCAGCCAGTCATTCCATTCGGGGTCCCTGACTTCCCGCAATACTTCTGCATGGAAATGAGGGCAAAATATACACACACACACCCCACCCCACCCCTAGGACTCGTTTTGTTGTTAGTGATCATTAACAGTTTCAGCCATTAGCTCTTAAGATGGTTTGAATTTGTTGGTAGGATTAGCTCCCTGTCACCTGAAAAGCTGATAAAAGAAGGCCTAAGGGAATGAGACACATGTCTGAGGAGAGATGGAGAGAGAGAGAGAGAGAGAGAGAGAGAGAGAGAGAGAGAGAGAGAGAG